>NC_068355.1:206452406-206752406 GCF_020536995.1 Dreissena polymorpha
TTTTCCCTTAGTGGTTTGTGGTCCCTGCATTCATGTAGGATTTTATTTAATCATGGAGAAAGTTGTTAAAATAAAAATCATAAATACAAAACACTAAAGGCCCATATTACAACTTACTAAAAAATATTAACCAGTCCGAAAGAAGAGAAACATATTTATAAAACATTAATTCAAAACAATGACATCCAGCTTGTACACTAAATGGAACTCAAATTTTTAAATATTGATTGGAAAAAAGTGCATGGACTTGTTTTCAATCTAACTAAGGAAACATATATCAGATGGCTCCAGTACAGAATAGTCCACAGAATATTGGGAACAAATCCCTATGTTCAAAATGAAAATTGCTACAAATAATCTATGTACATTCTGTAATTTGGAAGTTGAAAATATATTCACTTTTCTGGAACTGTCCATATACCCAAGAAATATTAAATTTGTTGTCGATATGTTCGTAGAAGTAGACCAAGCATACATATTCCCATTACATGTCAGATCTAGTACTTGGAATTATTAATCCAAAAATGAATGATTTAAATATAGTTTGCCTAGAGCTTAACGGTATATCTTTCATTGTCAAAGAAAAACAGAATCCCCTCAAAGTACGGACTTGTAAACAAATGAAACAAACTTTTGAAATTTACAAAGCACATTAAATCAAATGAAGAATTAAAAATATGGTCCCTTGTGAAAATATTTACTGACATCACATATAATGACATAACTACATAACACATAATTCACTAATACATAGGAATTTGTTTTGTTGTTCTTGTAAACTCTGCATTATCAGCTTGCGTATATAATGCAATTCAGCCCCATCTAATTTTTTTTTTTTTTTTTTTTCTAATGTGCAATTTTTTTATGTTAAATGATATGTACATACTTATATTCAACACTAATTTAGTTTGTATTGAACAAACTAGTGTATGTTGTTGTTGTTACATACTTGTACTATAACTCAATTATAATTGTATATGAATGTATGTTTGAATTTAATACCAATTGCTATACATGAACTACTTTGTTATATGAAATTCATAATGTATGTAATATTCTACGGAGTGAATAAAATTTTGCAGGTAAAAAAAAAAAAAAAAAAAAAAAAAAAGAAAAAAAAAAAAAAAAAAAAAAAAAAAAAAAAAAAATCATAAAGGCTACTAAAGATCGGAATATGTTAGGCGTAAGATGATAAAAATCGCAGACACACAGCTCCATATCATTACAATGCCATAACAATGAATACATTAAAGAAGCCTTTTCACAGTTTTTTTTCATGTTTTGAAGTTATCATTAAATGCTTTCCATTGATAAATGTAAACATTTGCTCTAAAAAGCTCAAGTCAAAAATCAAGAATATTATTTTTTAAGCAAAAAAGTAACCCTCAACAGGGCTTGAACCACTGACCCATGGGGTCCTGGCGTAGAAAGTCTCCGCCTTAAACCTCTCGACCATCCTTCCGCATGCAATGTGTGATGCATTTTATACTATATATAAGCAATCCTCGTAGTTTCACAAAATATAACGACAACAACAGAACTCTCCAAATTATTCAATCGTTTCGCGTTGCAACGCTTTATAATTTTCAGGTTTTTAAATCGTCAAAAGATGCATATAATGGCTATATTAAAGCATGGTAAATGTTCAGTATTACAGTTTCCTCACAAATATCATAACTAAATCGAAAATTTGCGAATCTGAAACAACTTTTTTTAATTTTGTCAATTTACCAAAAATGTGAAAAGGCCCCTTTGTTGGTTGAAAAGTGTATGAGAAAATCGAAAAGTTTTTGTCAAGTGATGGACTCACTTACGTACATACGATGTCATGGAAAGACGTCGATTTTGATCGCGCTAATGCTTACCGTCTACTTTGCAGTGCGCTGTTTTATTATACAAGTGTATCATTTCAAATGTTGAGGTGAGTATATTGCTCAAATGTCCAAATAGATCACTTTTTTTCTTTACAGGATCACTTACTTTACACTTACGCGTTTAATACACTAATATCGGGCTTTCGAAAGATCGGGTCCTAAGAATATTCGCGGACTCTAGTCAATATACGCTCCGTGGAATATTGGACCTTCCGAATATGTATCCTTTGATATATCGGGCCTTCAGACTGTCGGTATTAGTATCAAATTATTTTCATAAGGAACATACCTCATGGAATATATGTTGAATTGATGCTTAAAGTTTACAATTGGACGGTTTTTCGCTACGTTTTAGCCCCCGCCCCAACCCACCCACTGTGCCATATTACATCGCATAGGAAATAAAGCTGTGTAAAGTGAACATGATGAACCTGGAGTTATAGAGCTATTTCAATTTCCTTTATTGTTTCAACGGTTTATTTGTATGGAGTTGGGTAGAATTTGGTATGCATCGTTCTCGTTATTACTGTATATGTTAAGTTTAAAGACATAACTAGGACAACACTTGATCGAGACTTAATTATCGGGAGGTTACTCGAGCCTAACACTAACATGCATGCCTCGAGCAGAGTGAATTTATAGGAAATCTTCACTTGCTATTAACAGAAAAAGATAATCCAAGAAGTTCAATCATAAGATTTTACTTTTGAAATACATTTTGTTTGAATAAAATATAGTTTTGTCTATTTTAAAATGAATGCACTGTTCTAATATTGTGAAATTTTGTTATCAAGCACGTGTCTATATTGCGCGGAATACAGATTTATTATGTTATCGGGCCTCAATTCAGGGGAGATAATTTCAAATGCATTGTGGGTAATAAAAATCTTGATCGGAGTGAAGAGGATATTGATATTTTCTGACAAAATTATCATTCAATCACGCAAGCAAGTAAGTTTAAATGTATTTTCTTTTGTTAAGCTAAACCAAATGTATAGATATTCTTCATTATCGAGCATATTATCTAAATTTCGAAAACCCGCCATTTTGTCTATTCAGCCCGGGGTCTGTACCGATATAAATGAACATGTTATTTGCATTGTATTTGTTCTTTTAAATCTTATTTCGAATAATATGTAAGCAAGTATTAGGTGCTTCGGCTTTAAAAATAAATCGTTAAGTTCTTGAAATATAAACACATAACAATGTAAACAATACGCATTAAAAAATAGGTCATATTGATCGTAACAACCAATCAAATTCGCTTTTTGTCAGCAACTCTTTCAGGAACCACGTGCTCTTGTTTACATTTTTGACAGTTCACACTATACATTATTTTATTTAGTTACTCGTATTCATAATTTGATTGAATATACCTATTAATCTGAATTTTATTCGTCGTGACTTTTTTTGTTTTCAATTGCTTGGATGACAAAATTAACAACAAATAGAAAACAATATAAAAACAACATTAATTTTCTGGGCATGTATCATACATGCCCAGAAAATTAATGTTGTTTTTTTGGCAGACAGCGTAGACCCAGATGAGACACCGCATCGCTCTTTGCTTTAATAAAGATATTTCTGTAAGAAATATTCTAAATATAGAAATAAATGTAATAGGCATCCCTAATTTTGGAAATAAATTGATCCAGTTTAGAAGGATGGGAGAGTCCAATAGGCATAAATGGGTTAAACATAAGTCCCATCAGCATCAGTTGCATATAATGAAAGCAAAATATGTGTTGACAATTAGTTGATAATTATAGCCAATTTAGCGAAATCCAAAGGCACATAAAGGGAATAGACAAAGCATGTGCTTCCAATACAATTTAATGTGATATGTTATATTTTTTATTACTTGATATGTCAAACAAAATCCTTGGTGATACCCTAAGCTGATCATTAGTGTTTATTAAAGACAGCTTTTGAATTCACTAATAGTAGGAAGTAAGTCTAACAAGTTAGACATTTCAGATGCGAACTTATTATGTGGGGGCTTAATTCCCACTTTAAAAAGAATGACAGAAATCTGCCAGACATTTATCTTACATTCTAGCTGTCTATTAATTTATAAGTTGATTAAATCATACTGTATATGATCATATGTAACAAAGCTTTTCAAAAATTATACCTGGAATACCCCAAAAACAGTTTAGGGCAGAACACAAAGTTAGAATTAGTGGAACAAACAACTTAGTTATACATGTATGTTAGGGTCTAATAGTTTACTAGTCATGGGACTTGGGCCATACCAAAGAGTAGGGAATGATATAAAGTGAACAAGCAGGCTGCTGCACTCTTCATCGTTTTGATGCCCCCGCCCCTTTGTCCTTTTGGGTTGGTGAAACATCAAATGTGACAATTTGTTGAAATTAACAATATTTTGGCTTAACTTGAACAACAAATTTATAGCCATGGCTTTAAACGGTATAAACAATTTCTGAAGTTTTATGATATTGGTAGATTATGTAACCACATGGTTCCATTTTCCACCCTGTCCCTTTTTTGGAGCCCCAATTACCACTTAAAGTGCATCTTTTCCTACAGTGAATTACATACTGCAACTTAAGTACAAATGGACCTAATTAAGTCACTCATTTTAATGCCCATTGTTATACGCCCAATACAAAATTGGACCTATAATGGGAACCCCTGTTGCTGGGAGTGGGGTATATGACATACAGGAGAACAAGCAATAATGTTTGAAGGCATAATATCTCGACCAAGTTCGATAACCAGCAATATATTGCTTGAAGCTCTTCTAAATTATGGCCCTTAAATTATGCACGATTGGCTACATTAACCATGTCTGCTTCCTACCTCTAACATGGTGACATTCTTTGTGGTCATTTAATTTCGACCAAGTTCACACACCAGTCAGATTTAACGAAGCACCTCTGAAATACGACTCTTGAATTATCTTAAATTTGACAAATTTATGTTATCTGCTCTCTAAAAGACATTTTATAGATCAATTTAGCCCAGACCTATAAAAGTCAAATTTTGTGACAAATTTGCAGTCTTGTTATTGTCCCCTAGCGGTGAACCAGAGAGGACTTATGAGTTGCACTTTGTGCGTTCTGTCACACTTTTCTGGAACCTGCGATAACTTTAAAAGTTCTTCATATTTGTTCATGAAACTTAAAACATGGATAGATGGCAATATGGAGATTATGCATGTCATTTCATTTTGTTCCTACGTCAAGAATTCTGGTTGCTATGGCAACAATAAGACTAGAAATATTGCTGAAAATGGTGGAGTTTCACCGGTAGGGGACTTATATTGCTTGGCAATAGTCTTGTTTAGATAAGTTTTATATTGTGTGTTTTTTTAATAATCAAACTTTCATCAATATCCATATAGTTTGAACAAGTGTTTAGAAAATAATAAATAATGTAATGAAATAATATGTTATACACCCTTTAGGTAAAAGGTGACGATGGAACTTGAGGATGACAACAGCAACTTCCTGGGGTCACATGACAGCTCAACACAGCTTGATACTGACATTGCCCAGCACACTGTCTACCAGCTACAGGGTACTGGTGAGCCTTGTTCTGGGAAAACTGGGCTTAATCAATGTGCATAAAGTGTCGTCCCAGATTAGCCTGTGCAGTTGCAAACGCTATTCACGGATGACACTTTCTGTAAATGAGAATCATGTGTAGGTGGAAAGTGTGGTCCCTGATAAGCCTTTGCATACTGCACAGGCTAATCTGGGACGACTCATTACGCACAACCATTAAGCCTAGTTTTCCCCGAATGATGTTGGATACGGACACACACTGTCTATCTGCTACAATGTAATGGTAGTCGGTTTCAATAGCAGCAACTCAAATGTACATAGGCACAGATTTTGAGTTTAATTTATTGTTCACTTATCTATAAATTTGTGTAATCATGATGTAGCAATTAGGCAGTGATTCGGAAGAATATTTCAATGTAAAGTTAGTTTTTTACTTAACAGTTTTGAAAACATAAATAATGTCATCGTAGCTGAATGCATTTCTTAGATACATGGCCAGCTTTCAGGATTTCTTGATGACGTATTTCACCTGTAATCTATCACTGTGATATGTAAGCAGATTTTTCAATACAACAATATGTTCTTCTATTATCATATTAAATGAATATAAGCATTTACTATCAATACTTACGTAGTATTGTGTGACATGTTCAGGTGAGGAGGGTGAGATGTCAGTCACGTATCAGATTATAGACCAGCAGGTGACAGAGGAGGGCCTAATGCAGCTCACACTGTCTGACGGCGTCAACATCATACAGACCACCATGGCCACCGACCAGCTACAGTGTGAGTGGCCAACTATGCAAGTTATTGACCACTTAAATAATGTCATAGATTTGCAAAAACCAAAATACAACTTGTATTCAAACAGGGAAAATAATGTTCATGACTGAGACAAAAATACAAGTATGGTTTTATTGTTGAACCAGATTTGGGAAGGCTCCATATTGCAGTCACAACGGTCAGATGTACGCAAGCCTGTGAGTCTGAGCTGTGTATGTGCCTGCATCCAAGCTTTGAATGTGCTTGCATACAATCCTGTATGGACTGTTACTTTGTCATAAATCTTTCACTTTCAAATAACTTACAATAAGTATTCATCATCAGATGACATATAATATTGGGTAAATCTGTCTGGACAATTTTTTTTACACATACAGGTTAAAGCTTAGATTTGGCATTTGTGACTTGTCCAGACTGTATTTTTTCCATTCATCGTGCAATTAAAAAATCATACCACAAATGACCACAAATGAGAAGATGGCATTTCACGTATGACAACCTTCTTCCTCTTCAAAGGTCAGGGTCACACTTAGTTATCAAAGGTGACATTATTTTGTAAAACAGCTTGTCCAGAGTATCAATCATCATGAAATTTTAAAATAACTTTCTACAATTATTCTGCATCATAAGTCAATATCTCTCTTGTCTTCCTTCCACAAAGGTCAAGGTCACACAGAAAGGTCAAATGTCTGAATTGGCTACACATTTTTAGCTCACCTGAGCACAATGTGCTCATGGTGAGCTTTTGTGATCGCCTTTTGTCCATCGTCCGTCGTCAACATTTGCCTTGTGAACACTCCAGAGGCCACATTTATTGTCTGATCTTCATGAAACTTGGTCAGAACATTTGTCCCATTGATACCTCGACTGTTTTCGAAACTGGGTCATGCTGGGTCAAAAACTAGGTCACTAGGTCAAAAAAAAAACAACCTTGTAAACACTGTAGAAGTCACATTTGAAGCCCAATCTTCATGTAACTTTGTCAAAATGTTTGTCTAAATGATATGTTGGTTGAGTTCAAAAATGGATCCAGTCCTTTGAAAAACATGGCTGCCAGGGGGCAAGGCAGTATTCCTTATATGGCTATAGAGGAACCTTGTGAACACTCTAGAAGTCTAGAATTTTTGCCCAATCATCATGAAACTTAATCAAAACATTGGTTTCATTGATATCTGGGACGAGTGCGAAAATGTCCAAATCGGTGAAAAAAACATGGCCGCCAGGGGGCGAGGCAGTTTTCTCTATATGTATATAGTGAAAACATGTGAACAATCTAGAAGTCACATTTTTGGTCCAATCTTCATGAAATTTGGTCAGAACATGTGTTTTCTGGATATGACGGTTGAGTTCGAAAATGGTTCGGTAAAAAAGTATGGCCTTCAGGGGGAGTAATTTTCCTTATATTTAGATAGTAAAAAAAGCTTGTGAACACTCTAGAAGTCACATTTTTTGCCTAATCATCATAAAAAAATTCTAAACATCAATTAAATAGATATCTCGGACGAGTTCGAAAATGGTCATGATTGGTGGAAAAACATGGCGGCCAGGGGGTGGGGAAGTTTTCTATATATGTATACAGTGAAAACATGTGAACAGTCTAGTTGTGATAAGTCATAATGTTAAAGAAAGATAACCTGTACATACTTTCTAATAGTTAACTCCCTTGTATAAACCTGGGACTTCTTTCATAAAATGTGGTGTACATAAAGACAGTAGTTTGCATGCAATTTAATAAACCTATTGTTTCTATGTCATAAAATAACTGTACATGTACTAATGCACTGTAAAGCCTTATCTTTGATCTTTACTGATAAGCCAAGTTAACCTACTGTGTTTTGGTGTATTGATTGAACATCTTCTAAGATCATTTGGATTGGGAAAATCAGTAATCTCAGCAGAAAACTGTGCTATGAAACTGTTTCCATGGCAACCTTGTTATTTGGCATTTTCTAAATTAGAAAGACTCTTTTGATTGAAATAACTTTTGTAAATTTCATTTTTTAGCTCACCTGAGCACAACGTGGTCATGGTGAGCTTTTGTGATCGCCTTTTGTCCCTCGTCCATTGTCCGTCCGTCATCAACATTTGCCTTGTGAACACTCTAGAGGCCACATTTATTGTCCGATCTTGATGAAACTTGGTCAGAACATTTGTCCTAATGATACCTCAACCGAGTCAGAAAGTGAGTCATGCTGGGTCAAAAACTAGGTCACTAGGTCAAAAAAAGAAAAACCTTGTGAACACTGTAGAAGTCACATTTGATGCCCAATCTTCATGTAACTTTGTCAAAATGTTTGTCTTAATGATATGTTGGTTGAGTTCAAAAATGGTTTCGGTCCATTGAAAAACATGGCCGCCAGGGAGCGGGGCACTATTCCTTATATGGCTATAGAGAAACCTTGTGAACACTCTAGAAGTCACAATTTTTGCCCAATCATCATGAAACTTGGCCAAAACATTGGTTTCATTGATATCTTGGACGACTTCGAAAATGGTCCAGATCGGTGACAAAACATGGCCACCAGGGGGCGAGGAAGTTTTCTCTATTTGTATATAGTGAAAACATGTGAACACTCTAGAAGTCACATTTTTGGTCAAATCTTAATGAAATTTGGTCAGAACATTTGTTTCCTGGATATGACGGTTGAGTTCGACAATGGCTCGAATCGATAAAAAAACATGGGCGCCAGGAGGGGAGGTCTTTTTCCTTTTATTTATATAGTAAAAAAAGCTTGTGAACACTCTAGAAGTCACATTTTTTGTCCAATCATCTTTTAAGTTGGTTGAAAAACATGGCTGTCAGGGGGCGTGGCATTTTCCTTATATGGCTATAGTAAAACCTTGTTAACACTCTAGAGGCCACATTTATTTTCCGATCTTCATGAAACTAGGTCAGAAGAGTAATGATATCTTGGATGAGTTCGAAAATGGTTTCGGTTGCTTAAAAAACATGGCCACCAGGGGGTGGGGCATTTTTCCTAATATGGCTATGTATCATGCTTTAGTAAAGCCTTGTTAACACTCTAGAGGCCACATTTATTGTCCAATCATCATGAAACTTGGTCAGATGATTTGTCCCAATGATATCTTGGAGGAGTTCAAAAATGGTTCGTTGGTGGAAAAACATGGCCGCCAAGGGTGCGTGGCATTTTTCTTTATATAGCTATAGTTAAACCTTGTTAACACTCTAGAAGCCATATTTATTGTACGATCATCATGAAACTTTGTGAGAAGATTTGTCCCAATGATATTTTGGACAAGTTCAAAAGTTGTTCCAGTTGCTTGAAAAACATGGCTAATAGTGGGCCGGGCATTTTTCTTTATATGGACTCATGAATCTTCATGAAACTTTGTCAGTATATTTGTTTAAATGATATCTTGGATGTGTATGAAAATGGTTCTGGTCTGTTAAAAAACGTGGCTGCCAGGGTGTTCACTAGTCATGAAAGTTGGTAAGAACATATTGTTCTAATGACATCTTGGGCTGCACAGAACAGGTCAATTCCTTTGAATCTCAGGTGAGTGACTTTGGGCCTTTTAGGCCCTCTTGTATTGATATGTTGGATGAGTTTGAAAATGGTTGTGATCAGTGGAAAGACATGGCCGCCAGGGTATGGGGCAGTTTTTTCTATATGTATTTAAGAAGCATTTTCCTTATATATATATATATATTTTTTTTAAATCTGGGTATTAAAAACATGGCCGCCAGGGAGGGTGGGGTAATTTTCTATATAGGCCTATTGTGAATACTTTGGAACACCTTATTTTTTAAGTCAGTCTTCTCATACCAATAATTTGAAATATTTGCTGAAAAGTTTTAATCTTTGTTTCTTTCCATCTTAGTCTCTCAGGTGAGCGACTCAGGGCCCTTTGGGGCCTCTTGTTTAATTGGAAATATAATTGCGAGGTGAGTCTGAAAAAAGTTCATGTTTGTTTAAAAACAAGGCTCTCGGGTAGGTGGTAGTTTTTTTGAATGTACGTCTACAGTTGTTTATAGTGAAACATTGTAAATACTTTTAGTCACATTTTTAGTTCAATCTGAATGACACTTGCTGAGTGCAAATGTTGTTATCATATCTTGATTTAGTTTACTCAATTAGTTTTAATAATATCATCTTTAACATGGTGACAATCTTTATGAGCATAATATTTTGTGCTCATGGTGAACTTTTGTGATCACCTTTTGTCAATTGTCTCTCTTCCGTTGTGCGTCATGAATATTTGCCTTGTTAACACTGTAGCGGCCACATTTATTGTCGGATCTTCATGAAACTTTGTCAGAAGATTTGTCCCAATGATATCTTGGACGAGTTCAAAAATGGTTCAGGTCTGTTGAAATAATGGCTGCCAGGGGGCCATTTGTTGTTCATTCTTCATGAAACTTGGTTAGAACATTTGTTCAATTGATATCTTGGGCTGCAAAAAACAGGTCATTTCTTTTTATCTCAGGCAAGCGACTTTGCGCCTTTCAGGCCCTCTTGTTACATTTGAGTCACTGGAGTTATCCCCTCTCTCCATAAATTGTGTTCTTTAGATTAAGTTAGACTTATTTTATAAACTAAATTTTTGAAGCAACTTCTAGACTAACAGTAACTAATATTTATATCAGTTTTGTTGAAAGATTGTGAACTTCTTTTTACATTCATTAAGGTATTTGCTGTATTTGTTCATTTTTTACAGTGCATAGATTCTTTAGACTAAAGTTTGTTATTTTCATTAAAGCTGCTTTGGTTTTCACTTATAGATGATTTCTTTGAGTGTATTCAGGCGTATCTGACTGGACGCCTTTAGTTAATTGAATAACAACCAGTCAGTGGTGTCATCCGGACCAGAAATAAGAGTTCTTTTATTAAACTCGATGATTATTTCCGTATATTGTATTACATAAGTGCTCACAAAGTTACATAACTCGTAACCGTCCCGTGACCGGTTCTCTTGCATAAGCGAACGAGACCGCACTACCACAGTTATTTGTAGTGAAACATTGTGAATACTTTTAGTCCCATTTTTAGTTTAATCTGAATGACACTTGCTGATCTTCACACATGGTGACAATCTTTATGAGCATAATATTTCTTGCTCATGGTGAACTTTTGTCAATTGTCTGTCTTCCGGTGCGTCATGAATATTTGCCTTGTTAACACTGTAGAGGTCACATTTATTGTTGGATCTTCATGAAACTTTGTCAGAAGATTTGTCCCAATAATATCTTGGAAGAGTTCAAAAATGGTTCCAGTCTGTTGAAAAAACATTTCCGCCATGGGGCCATTTGCTGTTCATTCTTCATGTAACTTGGTTAGAACATTTGTTCTATTGATATCTTGGGCTGCAAAGAACAGGTCATTTCTTTTTATCTCAGGTGAGCGACTTTGGGCCTTTCAGGCCCTCTTGTTTCTATACTTTAATGATATCATACATAATGCAATTCTAAATACCTTACTACAAATGACAACTATTTAAGAGAAGGCATGTCATGGCGTACGCCTATAACATATAGAGGTCAACGGTCCATTCTGGCAATAAAACAGTTCAGTTTGTAACCTCATCATTCATCAAGGGTCTTAAAAGTAATATCACCATTTGGAGACTGCATGTCCCGTGTAACATCTGTCTCCCTACCTTAAAGGTCAAGGCTAGACTAAAAGGTCAGGGAATATATTTAGCAATAAAACAGCTCTTTCAGACTGTTACATCATCATGCAGTATGCAATTTCAAACTAACTTGCCACAAATGTTCACCATGTTGAGACTGCATTTCATGTGTAGCACCTGTATCCCTACCTCAAAGGTTAAGGTCACACTTAAAAGTAAAAGGTTAACTTTTCCATTAAACAGCTTGTCAAGTTTGTAAACTTTTCATTCATCATGCAATTGTATAATAGTTTAGCTGAAATATTTACCATGTCAAGACTTCGTGTTTAACTACCATTTCGGTGCCTAAACGGATAAGGTCAGACTTAAAAGTTAAAGGAGAAATTAGGCAATAAAGCAGTTTGTATGGGCTTTAACTTGATTATTCCTCATGCAATTTACTATAAATTGTCACCTAATTGAGGTGTTTCACCCCTTGAGCAAAGATAAAGGTCACAACAAAGGCAAAAGGTCAAACATGTTTATGGTTGAGTTTGTTTTATAATTACCAGCCTTATTGACAAAGTACCCTACATATTGCTGATCAGCATCTAATTAAGGATAATCATCATTCAACATAGAACATTTAAATATCTTTTAATAAAAATTGTGTATATAAGTTTAAAACTTACATAGCTTGTAGATACATATACTCTGCTAAGTTCTTAAGCGTGAATGGCCCATCAACATCATGCTTTTAATATACGAGTCGTGTTTTGAGAAAACTGGGCATAATGCATGTGCGTAAAGTGTCATCCCAGATTAGCCTGTGCAGTCTGCACAGGCTAATCAGGGACGACACTTTCTAAATAAATTGCAATATTTCTCAGAAGAGACTTCATTGAAATGAAAAATGTCATAAAAGCGGAAAGTGTCATCCCTGATTAGCCTGTGTGGACTGCACAGGCTAATCTGGGACAACACTTTACGCACATGCATTCTGCCAGTTTTATCAGAACACAACTCATATTATCAGAATACTGTTGCATTATCACTGTTACAATATAGCCATCAGGTGTCCATGCACATTCTTGCAATAAAAAAACTTGCAGAATAGATATTCAGAATAAACTTGTATGTGCATTGGTACTGGAAGTGGAAACTATGATACTTATAATGACGGTACGAAGGTTATGACATGACAGCATAATAATGAAAACGGAAGAATCCGACAATTATGAGATGCGATTATTGGCTGGTATGATTATCATTATGTGACATCAATATAAGGAATTCACCACATCATGAAATTTTGATGGTGAAAAATGCTTCAGTGCTAAAGTGATAACATCAAATAAAGTCACATAATCATCATCATACCGTCACAGTATCACTTTTGTGATTTAATGTTGCATAATCATTTTCCTGTTGTCCCGTTATATAGTTTTGTGATTTCAGGTAATCATTATCATATCATTAAATATAAAGTTTAACTCTTTGCATGCTGGGAAATTTGTCATCTGCTAAAATGTTGTCTGCTGAATTTCTAAAATTAGCCATTTCTTCGATTTTTTTCCAAAGAATACTATCAGAATAGCAAACAGTTTGGATCCTGATGAGACACCACGTTCTGTGGCGTCTCATCTGGATCCAAACTGTTTGCTAAGGCCTTCAATATTCGGTTCCAGCGCTGAAAGGGTTAAGATTCTTGCATAAAAGATGGCCTTCAGGGGATTCAGTATCGAGTCTATTGCCATAATCTTCCGCTCGAAAGTGTTTTCCTTTTCAAAATAATTTATATAATATGTAATAAGAAAATGTTGCATAACAGAGATGGGAATATAAATGGGGACATCCTTGTGCTATAAACACATTTCTAGTTTATTTACAATGCAGCTGGGCATCTTGATCCCGATCTGAATATTCTGGAGGTTATTGAGTTCATCTTTCCAGGCAATACAGAGATTTAGATTTGGTTGTTGCATAAACATTTACCCTTGTTTTCTTTTTTCAGATCTGAATAACAGTGAAAGCATCATGTTACAGACTTCCAATGGTAATCAAGCAATTTCTGAGGCAGCATCCAATGAAGATTATGCTGATCAGGATACATCACATGACACCAAGTGTAGCCAATCAGATGAATCGTTACAAACCAGTGTCATAGATGGTCCTGACCAATCAGAAACTGTGAACATGCTTGATGTGCTAAACAAGCCAATGAAATTGCAATTCCAGGAAGCAGGTATATCAAGTGATTTGGTGAAGAATGATATTTAATAAGTTATAGCACTTTTGTTATAGCTAAAATTGTGTGTAATCAATTATTTTAACTTTATTAAGCTTGTGGTACCAATCGTGTAGATGGGGCAGTGAATTTAAGTTAGGCTCTATTTGTTCTAAGAAATAGCTTTGTTCATACATTAACAACTGTATTGATTATAAAATCAAATAAAAATATTTGAAATCATGTGTCAAAGAATCAGGTAATTAATATGATTAGGTCATAATTTAACCTACGTGGATTTTCATGTTCCCATTTTCATAAAATTTGGATAACTCATAACGTGAACGTACACAAAATGTCAATTTTTCCTACCACTTTATACCCCGGACTTATGAGTGGATAGACTTATGACTGAGTTTTTATGGCAATTTTAAATTGTAATTTTTGTTTGTTTATTTTTTTACAGCAGAAGAAGATTCTGGGGATATAGTTTATGAAAACCAAAATAATGAGGCCAAAGAGTGTGAGAGTGAAAATACACATGAAATAAATGTATGTTGGCTTTCATAATATACTTTCAATAAGTCATTCATACATTTATTTGCTTTTATTTAAATTTATGAAAGAAATAAAATGATTTGTTCAGCATTATAAAGTTGTTACATAAATCTGTTGTTTTTTTTGTGTGTGAACTGAAATGAACTGTCAATAATTGCTTAATTTTGTACCTATATTTTGTGACCCACTACCAAAATATAAAGGGAGAAACACAGAATCATCATTTTCCTGCTATTTGCAAATCACATAATAATTATTTAAACTATATTGAACTACAGGGGTCTTTAGATGCTTCAACTGATCTGCAAGATAAAGACAACAGCATAAACCAGCCAATAGAAGATCAAGATTTATCATCCAGATTTGAGAAGGCAGCAGCTGATGGTGTTATGAGCACCTCAAATAGCTCTGCTACAAAGGTCAAGGTCAAAGAGAAGCATCCTGACCTTTCGCGACCCATAGAGGTCACGGACCACATGGAGGTAATGGTGAAGGGCAAGAAGTGTCTGCTCAAGGTCAACCCAGACACCGGCCAGCTGTGTGCATATCCTCTCATTACCACAGGTAACCATGGCAACAAATGTTACACAAAAACTGGTTCATATTAAACAAACTTGTTAAAGGAAACTTCAAGAAATTCATCAAGTCACTGGATATTCGGTGTTTAGGTATTTTTATAATAGTTTAATTAAATATTGCTCAATACATTTTTGTCAGCAGAAAACATTGGATTTCAAAAGCAACTTATTTTTTTTGGCCCTGTGAGCATACTGTCTAAGATATATATAAAATAACCCTGAGGGAATGATGCCTTAAATTGTGCCCTTATATATAAGGGAAAAAACAATGATATGACTGAATTTTTTACAGGTGTTAAGAGTGCACATGTTACAGGTTAAAAATCATTGATGACCACAATTAATACAATATCAAAACAGAGCAGGCCCGTACCCAGGAAATGGACTCAAGAGTGTCTGTACAAGCCTATATAAGTATAAGAAAATTGATGAAATCAAGCTAAATTAAATAAGTTTGAGCCTTGTTCTGGGAACAGTGGGATTAATGCATATGCATACAGTGGCATCACAGAGTAGTCTGTTCAATCTGCACAGGCTAATCAGGGACAATACTTTCCGATTTTATGAATTTATTTTGTTTAAATGCTGTCTCTTCTAAGCTTAATTCAGTCTAAGTGGAAAGTGTGGTCCCTGACTGTACAGGCTAATTTGGGACAACATTTAAGTCACATGCGTTAAGCCCAGTTTTCCCAATGCGCATCTCAAATCGGTTTAAACCAGGGTTGGCATATTGACCGGTCAATTGAGTATTGACCGGGCCGGCGGTCAATACCCGGTTTAAACCGGTCAATACTGGTCATTACTGGTCAATACTGGTGGATTGAAAATTATAGCATTTCAACATCACAAAGGAAGACTTTAAGCCTTTCTATATTAAATTAATCATTATTATGTAATTGATAATCTTTTTTTTTTGAGTTATTAATTGTAAACAAATCTTTAAAGCTTTAAAAAATCACTTCTTTATTTTTTATGAAAACGGCCTCAAATACATAAGGACAAAGGCAATATCTTTATCTCAGTGTATCTTTATCTCACATCTGCTATTAAAGTATTATTATCCCCACGCTTTTTGAAAAAAAGGTGGGGATATTGTGGTTATCTCCGCCGTCCGTCCGTCTGTCTGTCCGTCCGTCCTGGCCACTATCTCCTCCTACACTAAAAGCACTAGAACCTTGAAACTTACACACATGGTAGCTATGAGCATATGTGCGACCCTGCACTATTTGGAATTTTGATCTGACCCCTGGGTCAAAAGTTATAGCGGTTGGGGTGGGGCCGCGTCAGAAATTATCACTCATTTTTTTAGGTTATTTTACATTTACTTCTTTATTTCTACACCGATTCACTTCAAATTGATACTGGACCTCTCTTATGACAATACGGTCAATCTCAACCATGCATGGCCCCATTCCCAACCCTGGGGCGCCCCGCCCACATAGGCCACACCCACCAAAAATTTCCATTTACTATAATTTTTTCATTTCTACACGGATTCACTTCAAATTGATACTGAACTTTTGTTATGACATTAGGGTCAATCTCAACTATGCATGGCCCCAATCCCAACCCTGGGGCGCACGCCCACATAGGCCACACCCACCAAAAAATTCCATTTACTATAATTTTTTCATTTCTACACGGATTCACTTCAAATTGATACTGAACTTCTCTTATGACATTAGGGTCAATCTCAACTATGCATGGCCCCATAACCAACCCTGGGGCCCCGCCCACATAGACCACACCCACCCAAAATTGCCTTTACTATAATTTCTTCATTTCTACACCGATTCACTTCAAATTGATATTGAACTTCTCTTATGACAATACAGTCAATCTCAACTATGCATGGCCCCATTACCAACCCTGGGGCGCCCCGCCCACATAGACCACACCCACCCAAAATTGCCTTTTACTATAATTTCTTCATTTCTACACCGATTCACTTCAAATTGATACTGAACCTCTCTTATGACAATACGGTCAATCTCAACTATGCATGGCCCCATTACCAACCCTGGGGCCCCGCCCACATAGACCACACCCGCCCAAAATTGCCTTTTACTATAATTTCTTCATTTCTACACCGATTCACTTCAAATTGATACTGAACTTCTCTTATGACAATACGGTCAATCTCAACTATGCATGGCACAATTACCAACCCTGGGGCGCCCTGCCCACATATGTCACACCCACCCAAAATTGCCTTTTACTATAACTTCTTCATTTCTACACCAATTCACTTCTAATTGATGATGAACTTCTCTTATGACAATACGGTCAATCTCAGCTATGCATGGCCCCATTACCAACCCTGGGGCACACCTAGGTCAAACATTCGGCGTGGGGATACGCGTCGGCCTCTGCCGCGCCATTTCTAGTTACTTCATGTATTGTAGTTACCATAGTATTTCACTTATCTATTGATATATCTATTTGATAAGCAGATGGACAAACAGAACTCTTGTGTTTTCTAGGGTCGTAAATCTGGCTCTTAGGCCTTAATTGGTAATAAAATGCATGCACTGTTATGTCTCTGATATTGACAATCAAGCAAATCTGCCCTTAGGCTATTTCATATCACTCAAACAAAAGCAGGACAAAAGGAGATAACTTGCTATCAATTTAACAGTTACTTCTAACTTTCTTCTCTGTATTTTTGAGGGGTTTTTTCCTTTCATATTTAAAAGTTTAATTGGTCTTTAAATGAATAAGCAATCAAAGTTCTTGATTTTGCCAACAAATAATGTTTTCCAATTGTGGGTCTACTCTAGACTCTTCTTTTCAATTATTTTTTTCTTTTAATAATTATTTCTTATTATGTTTTTAGCTCATCTATTTTTTGAACAAAAAAAATGAGCTATTGTCATCACCTTGGCGTCGGCGTCCGGTTAAGTTTTGCGTTTAGGTCCACTTTTCTCATAAAGTATCAATGCTATTGCATTCAAACGTGGTACACTTACTTACTATCATGAGGGGACTGGGCAGGCAAAGTTAGATAACTCTGGCTTGCATTTTGACAGAATCATGTGCCCTTTTTATACTTAGAAAATTGAAAATTTTGGTTAAGTTTTGTGTTTAGGTCCATTTTATTCCTTAAGTATCAAAGCTATTGCTTTCATACTTGCAACACTTACTAACTATCGTAAGGGGACTGTGCAGGCAAAGTTACGTAACTCTGACTGGCATTTTGATGGAATTATGGGCCCTTTATACTTGAAAATTTGGTTAAGTTTTGTGTTTTGGTCCACTTTACCCCTAAAGTATCATAGATATTGCTTTCATACTTGGAACACTCGCAAACTATCATAAGCGGACAGTAAAGGACAAGTTGCATAACTCTGGTTGTCATTTTTACAGAATTATGGCCCTTTTTTGACTTAGTAACTTTGAATATATGGTTACATTTTGTGTTTAGATCCACTATACTTCTAAAGTATCAAGGCTATTGCTTTTAAACTTCAAATACTTTCATGCTATCATGAGGGTACTGTACCTGGCAAGTTGAATTTTACCTTGACCTTTGAATGACCTTGACTCTCAAGGTCAAATTATTAAATTTTGCTAAAACTGCCATAACTTCTTTATTTATGATTATTAGATTCAATTGATTCTTTGACAAAACAACTCTTACCTGACATACCACAATAGACTCCAACCAAACCATCTCCCCCCCGAATCCCCCACAAATCCCCCCTCAATCCCCCCCATTATTTTTTTTCTTAATTAAAGATCATCTAATAAATGACCACCACACCTTCACACTATACCCCCCCCACCCCCCACCCCAAAATTTTTTGTATGCCCCCAGTAGGGTGGCATATAGCGATTGAACTGTCCGTCAGTATGTCAGTCAGTCTGTCCGTCCGTCCGAAAAAAAATTAACATTGGCCATAACTTTTTCACTTTTGAAGATAGCAACTTGATATTTGGCATGCATGTGTATCTCATGGAGCTGCACATTTTGAGTGGTGAAAGGTCAAGGTCATCCTTCAAGGTCAAATGTCAAATTTATGGTGTCTGTCCGTCCAAAAACTTTTATCATTGGCCATATTTTTTTCAATATTGAAGATAGCAACTTGATATTTGGCATGCATGTGTATCTCATGGAGCTGAACATTTTGAGATGTGAAAGGTCAAGGTCATCCTTCAAGGTCAAATGTCAAATATATGGCGTTTGTCCGTCCGAAAACTTTAACATTGGCAATAACTTTTTTAATATTAAAGATAGCAACTTGATATTTGGCATGCATGTGTATCACATGAAGCTGCACATTTTGAGTGATGGAAGTTCAAGGTCAAGGTCATCCTTCAAGGTCATTTTTTTTTTTTTTAATCAAAGCGGCGTTCTCATGAAGCTGCACATTTTGAGTGGTGGAAGGTCAAGGTCATTCTTCAAGGTCAAGGTCATCCTTCAAGGTCAATTGTTAAAAAAAAAAAAATTCAAAGCGGCGTTCTCATGAAGCTGCACATTTTGAGTGGTGGAAGTTCAATTTCAAGGTCATTCTTCAAGGTCCAGTTCATCCTTCAAGGTCAAAGGTAAAAAAATAATTTCAAAGCAGCATTATCATGAAGCTGCACATTTTGAGTGGTGGAAGTTCAAGGTCAAGGTCATCCTTCAAGGTCAAGGTCATCCTTCAAGGTCAAAGGTAAAACAAAAATATATAAAAATTCAAAGCAGCGTTATCATGAAGCCGCACATTTTGAGTGGTGGAAGTTTAAGGTCAAGGTCATCCTTCAAGGTAAAAAATAAAATAAACAAATTCAAAGCGGCGTTCTCAATGAAGCTGCTTATTTTGAGTGGTGGAAGTTCAAGGTCAAGGTCATCCTTCAAGGTCAAGGTCATACTTCAAGGTCAAAGGTCAATATTTTTTATTATTTTAAAGCAGCGTTCTCATGAAGCTGCACATTTTGAGTGGTGGAAGTAAAAGATCATTCTTCAAGGTCAAGGTCATCCTTCAAGGTCAAGGGTCAAAATAAATAAATTCAAAGCCGCGTTATCATGAAGCTGCACATTTTGAGTGGTGGAGGTTCAAGGTCAAGGTAATCCTACAAGGTCAAGGTCATCCTTCAAGGTCAAAGGTCCAAAAAAATATTTCAAATCAGCGTTCTCATAAAGCTGCACATTTTGAAAAACCAAAAAAAATAATTTCAAAGCAACGCAATAGGGGGCATTGTGTTTCTGACAAACACATCTCTTGTTTTTTTCAGACATGGTTAAAAAACACAAATATTTATTTTTATTATTTTATTTTTGAAATACCGTCCAACCTTCCCACCCAAGAACCCCCCCCCCCCCCCCCCCCCCAAAAAAAATAAAATATTTTTTTGCATTTTCGGAAGATAATGTAATAAATGACCACACCCCCACACTATACACCCCTCTCCACTCCACCCCTCCCTCCTTTGTGATTGAAATTGAGATAGGTCCCTTCACCTTTAAAAAAGAAAAATAGATGAGCGGTCTGCACCCGCAAGGCGGTGCTCTTGTTTTATTTTTATATTAATGGAAAATAAAATATTTTTTCACTATTTTGTTTAGAAAGAATTTTAAGAAATTTAGACAAGAATACCTGACAAGTAAGGGTTGTGTCAAAAAGGTGCTATTTAAGGCCCTATTATCAGTTTTGGGTGTCCCAACTTGTATAGGTGAGAAGTGGGGCATGAGGAACAACTACCACACAGTAATTGACAGGTTGGCACTTGGCAGGCTCCTAAGGTGTTGTTTTAGCAATATAGCTATAAGCAAATACATGTATATAAAAGTACCTCTTACTGAATTCATCATTCCTGCTTTTCATTCACAGTTTTAACATTGTCTCAATCAGAAGCCTTAAAATGAAACCCAAAGATCCTGTGTGGGGATTTTATCACTTATTAACAGAAGGGACTAAGACAGTTGAAAAGTGTAAAGAATGCTCTGTTGAAGTGAGTGCCAAAGTGATACGATTAAGAACTCATTTGCAGAAATGTAAAAGTAATGGAAAAGAAATTTCTGCGAGTAGTGTCATGCCTGCAAGTGAAACTATGCTTGTAGAATCTACGCCAGCTCCAGCTCCTACTATGAGCAATCCACCCATACGCCAGAAACAGCAGTCTCTAAGCAACTTTGGTGTTGTGACAAATACCACCATGCGTGATTCCTTGGATGAGCAAATTGCAAAGTTTTTCTACGCGTGCAACATTCCATTCAATGTGGCTGACAATGAAGTGTTTCGGGATACCATCAAGATGCTTCGCCCAGGCTACACCCCTCCATCTCACAAGGACATAGGCCGACCCCTCCTAGACAAGGTCCATGACAATCTACAAGCCTTAGTGAAGGGAAAGCTTGAAGGGAAAGATGTTTTCCTAATGCAAGATGGGTGGTCGGACATACACAATACCCCTGTCATTGCCACCAGCCTTCACTGTGACGGCAAGGCATACTTCTTGTCCGCCAACGATGCTGCCGCCAACAAGAAGACAGCAGCATACTGCACAGATCTGGAGAAGGACTGCATAGCAGAGGCTAAAGACACCTACAATTGTACAGTGGTTGGGGTAGTGACGGATAACGAGAGTAAGATGGTGGCGATGAGAAGAGGTCTGGTTGAGCACGACCCATCTTTGACAGTGTATGGGTGTTCTGTGCACTGGCTCAACCTTCTCGGGCAAGACATTACCCCTCCACAGGTGATGAGCCAAGTGACTGAAGTCAACAAGTACTTCAGGAATCACCATGCTCCTGGAGCTCTACTCAGCAACGTCCCGGGATCGGTAAAGCCCCAGCTTCCTGCTGACACCAGGTGGAATAGTCAACTGACCTGCTTAGAGACATACATTAGAAACAGACCTTACATGATGTTTGTGTTAGCCAGTAGTGATGATGTGATTGAACCCAGGATTTTAAACCTTATTCAAAATGTGGGACTGTTCAACGAGGTGAAGCACCTGCACAAACAGCTGTCACCAGTAGCCCTGGCCCTGGATAAGGTACAGTCAGACACATGTTTTCTTGCAGATGCATGCGAGTCCTGGCTGGATCTCCTTGACAATGAAGAGCTTCAACCCTACCGCACCAAGATTGTTGCCCGATTCAACCAAGCAATGACCCCTATGCACTACTTGGCCAACATCCCGCACCCCGTGTATCGCGGCAAACGACTTGACGCATCTCAGTGCAATGCAGCACAGGACACAGTGTTAGTGAGGTGCCCTGATGGCCTTCCAGACCTTCTTTGCTTCATGGAGAATTCTGTGAACATCCCAAATGCTTTGCGCAGTGAAGATGTTTCATGCAAAGTGCAGCCCAATGTCTGTTGGTCCTGCTTGAAGCGACAATCAGTTCTTGATGAAAACCTCGGTGAGCTTGCCGTGAAACTTCTCCGAATGCCAAGCAGCTCAGGGTCTCTCGAGAAAATCTTCTCCAACTTTGGTACCATCCAAACAAATCTCAGAAACAGTTTAGGAATTCAGAAAGCTGCCAAGTTAGTTGTGTGCTACCGGTTTCTCGGTGGAGATCAAGACATTACCTGGTGAATTTGTGACAGTTCAACAACGCACATTTTGACAATGCCTGTATGATGTGATGTTGATGACATGTTTATAAACTTTTTTGATCTAAAACATGTTTACCGATCCGAAAATAAAAAACTATTTCCAAAAAATGAATATGAACTGAGATTTGTGTTGCTTTCTTGAACCATTTGTTGACTGCAAGTTATATTTAACATTTCTTTTATATTGATTTTGGTTCTTTGTTAAGAAATGTATGATGAGATGATGATGAAATTTCATATGTGTATAAACTTTTTTGATCGAAAAAACATTGAATAAACTTTTGATAATGCACATCATTGTTCAATATTCAGTTCTCCAAAAAAAGGCCAGCTTTGACTAATTTGAAAAATTTTGAGAGATTGGCCTACAAATTGCATAAATAGGTATACAAAAGGGTGTATTAATAGCTAAAAGACATTATAAAATAAAATATATTTCCACTATTTTGCTTGAAAAGAATTTAAAGAAATTTTGGGCAAGAATACATGACAAATAAGGTGTGACAGTTCAACAACACAACATTTTGACAATACCTGAATGATGTGCTGATGATGACATGTTTATAAATCTCAAAAATTTGAATATACTTTTGATAATGCACATCATTGGTGTGTCATATTGTTAATCTTGTTGAATCAAGAATTATCTGAACATTCATTATAATTGGAAAAAAAAGTTCAATCGACCAGAAAAATCCAATTGACCAACATTGACTAATTTGCAAAATTTTGAGAGATTGGCTTACAAATTGCATGAACAGGTATATAATAGTGGGTATTAATAGCTTAAGGCATTATTGGCATCATGTCTGTTTAATTTATATTATCAATATTGTTTAATAAAGCATGTAATATTAATCAAAATTGGGGGTAAAGTTCAATCGACCAGTATTGACCAGTAATGACCACTTCAGGAGTATTGACCGGGGCGGCTTTAACCGGTTAAAACAGCCGGTTTAAACCCGGGGCAGTCGATTGGTGCCAACCCTGGTTTAAACTGAAGCCATTTGATTCTTACCATGCTCTGTGTTGCCCAGGGAGAAGACGAGGTCGCCCCAGGAAGTCCAGTGTGGAGCCAGCAGACGACACGTCCAACGACGCTGAGCCCTCTCCAACACCAGAGACCAGCAGTGCTGCCGAGGGACTCCTGGAGCTCTCGTGTGGTAAATGTTTAATGTGATTTCTTAACATTGATTCTCGCTTTGGGAAAACGTGGCTCAATGCATGTGCATAAGTACCGTCCCAGGGGAAAACGTGGCTCAATGCATGTGCATAAGTACCGTCTCAGGGGAAAACGTGGCTCAATGCATGTGCATAAGTACCGTCTCAGGGGAAAACGTGGCTCAATGTATGTGCATAAGAACCGTCCCAGGGGAAAACGTGGCTCAATGCATGTGCATAAGTACCGTCCCAGGGGAAAACGTGGCTCAATGCATGTGCATAAGTACCGTCTCAGATTAACCTGTGCAATCCTCACAGGCTAATGAGAGACAACGCTTTACCCCTAAGCTTGATTTTTGCTAATAATATAATTATTTTGAACAAAAAATACCATAAAAGCAGAAAGTGATATCCCTGATTAACCCTTTAAGCGCTGGAACGGAATTTCGAAGTCCTTTGCAAACAGTTTGGATCCAGATGAGACGCCACAGAACATGGCGTCTCATCAGGATCCAAACTGTTTGCTATTCTGATAGTATTCTTTGAAAATAATTGAAGAAATGGCTAATTTTAAAAATTCAGCAGACGACATTTTAGCAGACAACATTTTCCAGCATGCAAAGGGTTAACCTGTGTTGACTGCACAGGCTTATCTGGGACAATACTTTTCACATGCCTTAAGCCCCATTTTACCAGAGCAAGGCTAATTTGTATTCAATAGTATTTCAGTTATATTATGGTGGTCTGTTGATCCATTCACACTTTTACTTTGCAGACAGGGGCTTAGTCTTGATCAAAATTTAATTAAGCCAAGTTTACTTTTGAAGACAGAAATTCTTCAAATTTGGGCTGTTGTATGGAGAAAAGGTTGTACCCAAATTTAATTTTCTTAACCCAAAGTGTTGAACAGTAAACAAATGGCACAGTAAGCCCTTTAGCAAGCCTATACAAATAAATGAGCCCTGCTCTGTGAAAAGGGGGTTTAATGCATGTGCGTAATGTGTCATCCTAGATTAGCCTGTGCAGTCCGCACAGGCTAATGAGGGACAACACTTTACGCCTGAACTGGAATTTTGCTAAGAAGAGACTCTCTTTGAAAGAAAAATATCATAAAATTGGAAACTGTCGTACCTGATTAGCCTGTGCGGGCTGCACAGGCTAATCTGGGACGACACTTTACGCACATGCATTAAACCCCCTTTCCACAGAGCACGACTCAAATCTATGTTAGCCAGTGCTATCTGCACATACTGATATCTGCCTTTTCAGAAACAGAGGTAGGAGATTCACTTTAACATTATTTCATTTTTAATTCCTACAAAAGTTACAATGCTGGTCATAGAGTGGTCACTTGGGTAGTTGAATAATGACCATTAAGTTAAAATAATATCCTTTGTTATTTAGCAAGTGTTATATAAGTATAAACATTCATGTAAGGGATTTTAAAATTGTAACATTTTTCAATTGGTAAATTTGATAAAAGCGACTACATTCACTGAGGGATTATTAAAATAATGACCATTTGTCATCCAGTAAATGTTAAAAAAGTGACAATTTATTATTGAGCAAATGGAGAAATAGGGATCATATGTCATTGAAAAAAAGTGGAAATAGTGACGATTTGTCATAGAGTGTATGTGGACATAGTGACCATTTGTGATAGATATGGATATAATAGTGACTGTTTTTTGTTTTGTTATTAATTATTAAACAGTGACTTTACACTGTAGGTCCTGATGGGGTAAGACGAAGTAGCCGTAGGAACAAGGGCAAACCAAAAACATTAGAAGGTAAGAGGCCCGAAAAATGCATAGTACTCGGGAAATTGTTTTCCCATCTTCGGAAAAGGGTCTGATTTCCGTAAACACTAAATCATAAATTACTTATTGGGTGGTCCAATAGATACATGCCATTATTCTCTAGGTCAAAATCTAGACTTTTCGTTTCATCTGTGTGAGGGGAGATCTTATTATGTGACATTACAACCTAAAAACAATAGTTTGATTCATTAAATAATGCACAATAAACACTAACAACTTACTTTTTTAAGGAGTTCTGGCCATTATTGGGTATAAATGTGTTTAGGAATTTCATGAACATTAATGTTCCGGATGTTAACATGTAGGTACACCATAACTATGACGTCATCAAGTTAATTGTGGTACATGCCTCTATTTAATGGCCAATCAAGATGGGGGTATTTCTGTTGAACATGTTTGAATTTTGTAACATGATATACAGTCAAACCTGAGAACAGCGGTCAGTCAAGGGAAATGACCAAAGTGGCCGTTGTCCACATGTGACCGTTGTTTTTGGATCACAATATTTAGATGATTGGTTAGTTGGTTGTATTGCTACGTCGTTACCCGACCCAGTCGTTTGCATACAGTGTGAAACAAAAGCCCATTACCGATAACTTACATAATAACATAATTAACTTACATTGAAAAATACAGAAAAATATCGTATACATTGATTTAATTTCATATTGTTAAACTAAATCAATGACTATCAACGCTATGATAATTGTTTACTCATGCATCTGGTTCATTCGGTAAATAAAGCTTGTCACGTGCCATTGATGTCATGACCGAACAAGTCTTAGTAAAATATTTAGTTTGTTATAAAAATTGCAATTAAGTGTACATTTTTCCTGAATAGAAGATCACTAATCTTTTTATTGCCTTCTTATAACATCACTCGCCAGCTTAGTGTTGTTTTAAACACCTTATCAGCTTTAAAGATTTATAGACCTTGTCATGCGCTCAGGCTTTGTCGTTATAAATGCAGCCGATAATTTCTACTTATACACATTCTTATTTTATTTACGTGCACTTGTTTCGTTTTTGTTCTTAATTTTTGCAACTCGATACGACTGACGCGTGACCGTTGTTTTTTCTTTCAAACATGACTTTGGGTCATAGAACTATCAAAGGCAATTACCGCTATCAGATGCTTTACCCGCAAAATGGACGGACAAATGATGCGCCGTGTTTTTAATTTTCGCGACTCGAAAACGACTGTCGCATGACCGTTGTTTTTAGTACAAACATGAATTTCGGAATGGAATATAGTGGCCGTTTGCCGTAATGGACAGGTGACCGTTATTCTCAAGTGTAATATAGAGTGATTTTCGTCGGGGGAAATCCAGACTGACCGTTGTCTGCAGGTGGCCATTATTCTCAGGTGGCCGTTAGGTCAGTTTCGACTGTAATTATAATGACGAAGTCAAGTGAAAATCTGACGAAAAGTAAATTTATGTTAAAAGTCATCTCTTAGTTATGACTTATTTGTTTACTGATGTACATAATTATTCTGTTGTTTTGATAGATGGTATGTGGATTTTAAACTTCAACATGAAAATTGTACTAGTTTGCTTGATTGGGCTATAAAATTGTGGCAGTACAATGGTAAGTTCCAAAAGTAGGAATGTTATTTAATGTTTAACAACAAAAGTGTATTGATAATGCATAAAATATTACAATTATTTGTGTGATCAGCAGTGAAATAACCTGAAAATATTGAAATGTACCAACATGAACAATACCTGTTTTTATTTTGCTTTCAAAGATTATGAGGTGTTCGAAGTATCCAGCGATGACGAGGCAGCCGTTGATTCGGGGGACGACGAGGTGTTGCCATCTGGAGCCATACGTAAACGTAAATCTCAGTCCAACAAGGAGTACCTGCCTCCCGCCCATATAGCCGTGCCAGGGGGTAGGTGTAGTGTTGTGTTGATGAGTGGGATTTAACTTTGTATCTCCTATTAAACCTTTCACACTGGGAAGCAATCTGAAGATGGTTACATGTTTATGCAAACAGCAAAAAGCCTGAACCGCCTGGGAGTAACTTGTGTTAAATTTAATTAGATTTTTTTAGGAACAACAAACACGTCAAAATGCGTATTTGAGCAGGAAAGTGTTAAATACAGTGGAACTTTGTGAGGATGTGGTCAGTAAAATCAAAATAACAAGAATGAAGCTCCTAGCTAAGTATGGCTGTTTTTCTTTTATAGAAATCTTTATTTAGAGGGAACACCTGTGGTTGAGACCAAAGGTTATACTGTACTTAATTTAAACATTTAAAAGGACTAAATGTATACATTTTATAATTGTCAATGTGATGCTTCTCTTAAAAGGTCAAAGAGTGGCAGTTTTTAATAGAAATTGCATTTGGAGGAATGGCAACGCAGGGAACACAGTTTTTTGAGACCATAGATCAGACTGTACTTAATAAAAACATTAAAAGTATTATACATGAGCCTCACTCTGGGAAAACAGGGCTTAACGCACATGAGTAAAGTATGGTCCCAGATTAGTTGGTGCAGTCCGCACTGGCTAATCAGGGATGACACTTTCTGCCTAAACAGGATTTTTGCTGAGAAGAGACTAACTGCAATCGAAAAAAAATACTTAAAAGCGGAAAATGTCGTCCCTGATTAGCCTGTGCTGACTGCATAGGCTATTTTTGGATGACACTTTACGCACCTGCATTAAACTCTGTTTTGACAAAGCAAAGCTCAGATGTTGTTATTGTAAATGTGACACATCTCTTTACAGGTCAGAAGAGGGGTCGTGGTCGTCCCCGGCGATATCCTGCCCTAAGTGAACCTATACCTCCCATAACCCAGATCCCTGCTATGCTCATACCCTCCAGTGATGGCCACACAATCATGATGACCCCTTTAAGGGTAAGTTGTGTAATAGATAGCAGTACTCAGTACCCTCCCCTAGATGATGGTTTGTCACATTTCAGGGGTGTATCCAACTTTGATAGTTTCCATGAGCTGATCAAGGGCATAACACTGATACAGGGAGGGTAGAACAGCCAGGTAGCAGTACTCAATTCTCTCCCCTGCATGATGTGTTTGTCATACTCATTTCAGGGTTAGTCCAACCTCGGTTGTTAACATGAACAGCTCAATGGTATCACCCTGATACAGGGAGGGGAGATAAGCTTAGTAACATATAACAGTACTCAGTTCTTTCCCCTGCATTGATTGGAATGTCATACTCATTTCTGGGCCTGTCCAACCTCGATAGTTACCATGAACAGCTCAATGGTATCACCCTGATACAGGGAGGGGAGATAAGCTTAGTAACATATAACAGTACTCAGTTCTCTTCCCTGCATTGATGTGAATGTCATACTCATTTCCGGGCCTGTCCAACCTCGATAGTTACCATGAACAGCTCAATGGTATCACCCTTATACAGGGAGGGGAGATAAGCTTTTTAACATATAACAGTATTTAGTTCTCTCACCTGCATTCATGTGTATGTCATACTCATTTCAGGGTTACTCCAACTTGGATAGTTTTCATGAGCAGTTCAAGGGTATCACGCTGATACATGGCGGGGAGGGAGGACTCGTAACAGACGACGGTACCCAGTACCTCAACATCACGTCAGCAGACGGCACTATGGTATATCAAAGAATTATCAAATCTGTATACAAAAACTGAGATGTAAAAGTAAAATTAATACTTCTAAAAATAATGAAAATTTAGGCCAAGGATTATTACAATCTGGAAAAGCTGTTAGTATGTAATTGAGCAGCTGCAAAATTTCAGCTTTGCTTAACTTCCCTCGCAAAAATTATAAAGCTTTACTTTAAAATAAATCTAATTTTCAACAATATTAATGATGAGGACTGAAGCAAAAACAATACAAACAATATTTCAGACATTATATAAATCTTCTCTAATATTTTCTGTAGATCACCTTGCAGCTGAGAAACACATCAGACAGTTTGGATCCTGCAGAAATACAGCCTGGTTCTGAGTCGAACACGATGACAGACAGCACCTTATCTATCGAGGTTACCCAGCCCCCAGACATTGATACTAGCGTAGACTCGTGTGGAATTGTAAAATCTGCCTTGGTCACCTCTGGGATGACCACACCTGATTTAGCAAAGCTCGGAATTAGTGTCATGGAAAATGAGTTGTCTGACGTTAATGATGACATAAATGAAAATATTGATAACTCTGCAGATAGCAGCGCAGCATCTGCTTTAACTACATCAGGAATGGTCAGTTCTATAATGACCTCTTGTCAACTTGTCAGTGCAGAAATCGGAGATACGGACATTGAAAATTCTCAGATATCCACGACAGTTACCTCATCGGTTAGTTCTGGCGATTCTGATCTTTTGACGCCTGGAATGAGCACTATTGAAATTGGCAAACTCGATGAAGGGACTATGGAATCGGGAAACTTGCAGTTGAATTCTACAGATTTCGATAAAATGCTTGGCGTAAGCTCAAACATGAGTGGCCTTGAGATGGCTGGTCCTGGCATGGTCTCATCGGAAATTGCGGCGTCTGCTATGGCCACTTCGGACATGGGAGTGTCAATGCTGGGAAATGGAGACGATGATGATGATATTGACCCTGAAAACTGTTCTGATATGAAAGGTATTCAAGTTTGATGGAAATAATGTTAAAACAATAAATATTTCGGCCTCACTCTATGTTAACAGGTTTTAATGCATGTGCGTTGTCATCCCATATTATCCTGTGCAGTCCTCACTGGATAATCAGGGACAACACTTTCCGTTTAAACTGGATTTTGTTAACTCTTTCAGTGCCAGAACCGAATTTTGAAGGCCTTTGCAAACAGTTTGGATCTAGATGAGACGCCACAAAACGTGGCGTCTCATCTGAATCCAAACTGTTTGCTATTCTGATAGTATTCTTTGAAAAAAAATCGAAGAAAATGCTAATTTTAGAAATTCAGCAGACGACATTTTAGCAGACGACAATTTCCCAGCATGCAAAGCGTTAAGAGACTTCCTTTAAAAAAAAATACCGTAAAAGTAGAAAGTGTTAAACCAGATAATCCTTTGCTGACTGAATCATTTATATCAGATTTTAATTGTATTTGCCACGCGTTTTTACAATTTTGTTTTACTCATGTGCTTGTTATCATGCAGAAGTTTAATACATTTGCGCAAGATTGTGTAACTGGAAATTAACTTGCTATGTGTCTGTCAACAAATCGAGAAGGTATAGCAACCCTGCACATGACAAGTTTAAAATCAAAGTATACCGGCAGTGGTATGTAGTTAAGGTAAAATTGCGCTAACTGGCGTTCAGTATTGTAATTTTTTTCAACATTTTGGGGTTGGATCCCTTTTGATTGGGAAAAATCACATTTATTTGACTAAAATTGGGAAATTAGTGTTGTTATTTTGCTTACAAATACATGTACTTAAAATTTTGAGAATAAGAGTGTTATAAAGATTATTTCACTAAGGTCCATCTTTTATAATTTGCCTTAAATAATAAAGGACCAAGTAGTTATAATGAGAATGCAATACTGCTCCATCAGCTGGAATTTCACTTCTTTATATTGATAGGAGATGAACTAAATGTTGAGACTTATGAAAACAAGTCATCAACATTTGCCTTGTTAACACTCTAGAGACCACATTTTTTGTCCAATCTTCTTGAAACTTGGTCAGAAGATTTGTCACAATGATATCTTGGAAGAGTTTAAAAATTGTTTCCGTTAGTTGAAAAACATCGCAGCCAAGGGGCGAGACAAGTTTTCTTATATGGATAGAGTAAAGCCTTGTTAACATGCTAGCAGTCACATTTGTTGTCCAATCTTCATGAAACTTGGTCAGAACGATCGTTCTCATCATAGTTTGGCTGAGTTCGAAAATGATTATGGTTCATCAAAAAATATTGCCCCCTGGGAGCAGGGCATTTTTCCTTGAATGTCTATAGTAAAACCTTGTTTAAACTCTTAAAGTCACACTTTTGTTCCAATCTTCATGAAACTTGGTCATAACATTTGTTCTAAAGATATCTGGGCTGAGTTCGAAAATTGTTCCCGTTCGTTGGCTTTCTTCCTTATATGGCTTTAGTAAAACCTTGTTAACTCTCTAGTTGATATTTTGGCCAAGTTTGAAAATGGTTTCAGACACATCTCAGAAGTCGGTGAAAGCAGTTCATTTCTCTGAAGTCTGTGGTGAGCAATGGCAGGCCTCTGGCCCTCTGGTTTCCATTGGGAAGGGGTGTCCCTACTGGAACCAAATTTGAACGTAAAAACACACTCATTTGTTGTTGTTGCAGATCTGCCTGATGCGCGCTCTGCCTTGATCAGTGACGAGATGTTACATGGCTTGAAAAGTGAAGTTGTTAACCATACTTTTAGCACGGATACAATAGTTTCAGGTAAAGTGAAGTGGTTAACCATACTTTTAGCTCGGATACAACAGTTTCAGGTAAAGTGAAGTGGTTAACCATACTTTTAGCACGGATACAACAGTTACAGGTAAGGTGAAGTCGTTTACCATACTTTTAGCATGGAATAAACAGTTACAGGTAAAGTGAAGTTGTTAACCATACTTTTAGCATGGAATCAACAGTTTCAGATAAAGTGAAGTTGTAAACCCTACTTTTAGCACAGATCTCGAAACAACAGTTTCAGGTAAAGTGAAGTCATTAACCATACTTTTAACACTGATACAACAGTTTCAGGTAAAGTGAAGTTGTTAACCATACTTTTAGCAGGGATACAACAGTTTCAGATAAAGTGAAGTTGTTAACAATACTTTTAGCACAGATACAACAGTTTCAGGTAAAGTGAAGTCGTTAACCATACTTTTAACACTGATACAACAGTTTCAGGTAAAGTGAAGTTGTTTACCATACTTTTAGCACAGATACAACAGTTTCAGGTAAAGTGAAGCGCTGCATAATGATAAGTTATTTGGTGATAAATAATACATTATATTTTGAAGAATTATTGAGTTCAACATAAATTCCATCCGAAGTCAATCTTGCTTTAAATAGTTTAGCCTAATGTTATTTGTTTTTCAATGGATTTATGTTTTTAGCGTTAGTATGGAGTCCTAGTGGTTAAAAAATCAAAAAGGAAAATAACAAAAATGATTCTGGCTAAAATCTCTTCCTCTATATTTATGAGCTTCCTCAATATAATAAATCTCTTTTAACCAATTAAAAATAATCTTGCTACGTGTAATAATATTTTAACAAGAATGTTTATGTGAGTTTACAATTTGCATCCAGTCTTGATGAAACGTGCTCATAATGTTTAAGTTGAAATTATCTAAACATTCTCATCTGGTTCACGTTTATCAAAAACTAGGTCACAAGTTCAAATCTAAGAAAAACCTTTTTATCACTCTAGAGACCATATTTAAGACTAAATCAATGAGTAATTCAGGTTTTATGCTGTTTGCTGCTCATCAGAGTATCTTAGGACTGTAAATTAATCCTCTTAAACTTGAATCCGTGAAGACAAGTTTTTAATTTATTTATATATTTTTAAGGCACTACAAATGAGACAAAATGCATTTCTGAGGGATAAAGGGTATAAACCAAGAAGAGGTTAACCCTTTCCCTCTCAGAAGCGAAGTGCAAATGGCTATGTGCAAACAGCATAAAACCAGAACAGCCTGTGAGTAACTCGCAGTCTGTTTTATGCTGATTGCTTCTCATCAGTATCTTAGGATTGGAAATGGAGCCTTTAAAATATGAATTTAGAAAGGAAGGTATTTATTTAAATTTAACTTTTTTAGCAACTACAAATGCGTCAAAATACATACCTAAGTGCTTAAGGTATAAACAAATTTGTTGACCAATTTCTTTCAGGCCCGTCCAGCTTTACAGTGACTGCCAAGTCCAGGGGTGATGGCACTACTATCATTCAGATCCCAGAAAAACTGCTGCCCATGTTCACCCAGAGGAAAGAGCCCATAACTATTGGTACGATACATTTCCCAAAAATGCCATCATATGAGCCTTGCTGTAGGAAATGGGGTTTAAAATGTGAGCAATCCGCGCAGGCTAATTAGGGACAACTCTTCTTGCTTTGAGCTAAAAATATATTTTTTTAAATGGATACTTAAACAATCCATTTATCTGAAACCACAAGGCTAAGAGGTTTAAAAGTTGATATGTAATATCGTTAAGTGGTCCTCTACACATTTTGTAAAAAAAAAATGTGTTAACAAGTCTCTGAAATTGCAAGTCCCTGAGGTTTGATGTTTAACATGTAACGGTGATTGGTGGTCCTTTAAATGGCTTCTTAAAGTATGCCCCTGGGGTCAAAAGTGGCTCGCCCTGGGGGTCACTTGTTTTCCTTACATGTATATGTAAATAGTTAAAATTAAAATTTGTTCTCTGAAACTGCAAAGCCGAGAGGTGTGATATTTTGCAGGTAACATCATATGTTGATTCTCTGCCAAGTTTGTTTAAATCATGCCCATGTTTTCCTTATATGTATTTTGAAATACTAAAACATTTCTTAAACTATGAAGCTGTATGAGAGCTTAGATACATTTGATCTTAAGCATCATGAAGTGGTCCTATACAAAGTCTCTTCATATTCGCCCCTGGGATAAGAACTGCCCACAACCAGTGGGTTCATACGGTATATAAATACTGTATTAAAAAAATTACTTTTAAAATCTGCTCCTGTGGGACCTTAAGGCCCAGAGATTTTGTACTTGGTTTGTAATATCATACAGTGGCCTTCTACAACAAATTTCAAATCTTTACTTGGTGGTCAATATAGGCCCTGCCCCGCTGGCAAGTTGGTTGCCTTAATATACTTAATATGGCTATAGTGCAAGCTTGTGAACACTCTAGAAGTCATATTTTTTATCTTTATGAAACATGCCCAGTACATTTGTTTGCACGATATCTTAGTTGATTTTATGAGTCAAGTTGGTCATTTTAAGTCATTTTGCACGAGAGGCTATTCCCCACAGAACACAATGCAATTGAGAATTGCTATTGCTATGTTTCTAGGACCATCAAAAATACTTTGAATAACTATGGAGTCACATTTGAGTGGGAGTCTAATTTGTGTGTTTTTTTCACACTCCCGCAATCTGTTAAATTAAAAATATCAATAATGCAACGAGTTCAACTTTCATAAAATATCCTTCTTGTTAACATTCCTTACATATTACATCCCTGTGAATTTTTTTTTTTTTTTTTAATTAATTATCTTATTTTTTTCATTATGAAAAATATTGAACTGGTATTAAAAAACGCAAACCTAGTCTTTGTAATAATTTTAAAATCTTGTATAATAAATCAAAAGTACATGCTTATATAACTTTTATGTAACCTTAAAAAAATTATCAATTATGTTCATCTATTGTCCTGCTAGAAAAGCGCACACAAACTTCCCAGCTAAGAGAACATTACCAGTAGATCTTTGTAATAACATATAGCTGATAACATTAAGCTTTTATTTCAGAAACTGTTTTAATGAGAAAAAAAAAGTTGCTACAATCAAATTTATTATTGACAGGTCTTAAATTTTTTTCAAGTTTTGGCTATGCTATATGCAAACGATGAATTTTGGTATAAAACAATTGATGTTCAGTTACTAGAGTTAACAAGTGGACACCCAATTTGGAAACTATAAAGTATATTTTATGTAGGTATTCAATGAGAAGATGTCTGTTATACATGTTGTTATAGACACGATGTTTATGGTGGACATCCCCTTGTATGGCCCCTATTACCCAGACGTGATGCAGTGTCGACCTGGTACACATGCTTATTATAATTAATACATTTGATTTTCAATATTGAAGTGTAATTTTAAAGCTGTGCTAACACATGACCACATTTTAAGTTGTTCAAAATATGTACACCACAATTTCAAGTGACTCTATTGTATGTGTCATTAAATTTTTTTATTACACTACGCTTCCCATTGAAAAAAAATGTTTTGCCACTGGTCCAAAATAATTTGTTTTCTTTTTCAACAATTTAACTAGAATTTGAGTACATCTGCAGTGAGTGACGATAATGAAGTGGTTCATAAATTAATAAAAAGTACTACAATAGTGAATTATGTTAGTAAGAACTGAGTTACCCCCCTTTGACCATACTCTTATGCCTCTGGAAAGAAGAAAGTAACAAGGCTGGGTTTGCTTTTACCAGCTGATCACATTGGCCCAAGATGACGAGCCTAGGAATGGTTGGTTTTAACAGTCTTGCTAAAACTTATGTTTCTTTCCCCAATATTAGACCTTTCAATATTTTCTTTCCTTTTTTATGTCCCCCACCACTATAGTGGAGGACATATTGTTTTGCCCTGTCTGTTGGTCTGTTTGCGCCAACTTTAACATTTTGCAATAACTTTTGCTATATTGAAGATAGCAACTTCATATTTGGCATGCATGTGTATCTCATGGAGCTGCACATTTTGAGTGGTAAAAGGTCAAGGTCAAGGTCATCCTTGAAGTTCAAAGGTAAAAAAAATAAAATCAAAGCGGCGCAGAAGGGGACATAGTCAGAGGCGTCAAAGTTCAGGATTATTCCTGAAATCAGGATTTTGGCCGGTAAGGATCAATTTAGATATTGATATAAATCAGAGGATTTTTTTCTGTAATTTTAAGATTATTGTCACAAAATGTCATCTTAAACACAAATTATTTTACTTTGAAATATTGTTTACAAAGTTATATACAATAGTAAACAAAGTTACATGAACTATTAACCCTTTTTTGCTATGGTCTCAAAACGATAGGCTTATTTTCAGGATTTTAGATTTTGGCTAATTGACACCCCTGCATAGTGTTTCTGACAAACACATTTCTTGTTTAATTATACAATATCATTTATATGTAATTTGAAATATCTATGAGCTTTGTTCTGGATAAAAGGGGGCTTTATGCATGTGCGTAATGTGGAATCAAGATTAGCCTGTGCAGTCAGCACATGCTAAGCAGGAACAAGATTTTCCACCTACGGTATATAAGAGACTTCCTTTAAACGAAAAATATCTTGAAAACAGAAATGTATGTCCCTGATGAGCCTCTTTATCTGGTCCAACACTACGCACATGCATTAAGCCTCTAATTTCCAGAGCAAGGCTAAAAGAAATTCTTTTGAGTCGTGTTCTGAGAAAACTGGGCATAATGCATGTGCGTAAAGTGTTGTCCCGGATTAGCATGTGCAGTCCGCTTAGGCTTATCAGGGACGACACTTTCCGCCTAAATTGGATTGTTGCTAAGAAGAGACTTCGTTTTAACGAAGAATGTCATAAAATCAGAAAGTAAAGTCCCTGATTAGCCTGTGCGCATTGCACAGGCTAATCTGGGACGACACTTTATGCACATGCATTATGCCCAGTTTTCTCAGAACAAGACTCTTTTGATTGGCTCAGATTTCTGTGCACTGTGAAAAGAAAAGCATACCTAACGGTAATATGGCTCAGTTTTTACTTCAACCGTGGGCTTACCAGATAATATTGCACAGTTACTAAAAAATTATAATTTAAATTTTCATCATTTGTTCACATTTCTCAGAAACTTGTTTTTAAAGTTACTTCTCTGGTCCTGGGTAGAGTATGAATTAGCACTGTTATACTCACGCTAATGTAATTTACTATGCTTTTTTTATAAATATGATACATATGGAAAGTTTTTCTACTGTTTTGTATTTTCAATTGAACAAAATAAAGTTGTTATCTATACTGTTTCATTTGCCTGCAGTTATTTTATACGTCATGTACCGGCAATTAAACATGTATTGACCGTTTAGCTGCCAATCACCATGTGATGGTCACCGGCAAAATTCATATTGAAAACTGAAAAAAAATATGTGCACGTATCGGATAGTATCTTATTAATATTGCAATGCTAAAAAGTGCATCCTTGTATGATGTTTCATGCTTGTTCAGCCAAAACTGTTCTTCTAAAGACTATACGCATGCCCAATGAAAGGCTATAACAATTTTTTGAAACAAGAACTTATAAACTAACTAACAACTATGCTATAATCACCCTTTAAACATCAAAACTAATACACTTAATTTATTTGGAAAAAATATTTTGACCTTTTCAACTTAGTTGGTAGCTGAGGTTCTTTCCTGCTATAATGTTCATATTTATTTTGTTTGTTTTGATAAACCTTTTAACCAACTGTGAAATTCCTTTTCACATGTCATGGAAAGATAACTAAGAAACAAAAATAAATATAATTCAGCCAACAAGTTGTGGTAGGCTTAGTTTTTGTGTATTTCTTGCCTGCTTGTACCCTCATGACCCCCTTTGTGGTGAGATTTGAAATGTTATCATCAAGAGAAGTTTGGTCCTAATTACATTATGCTGTTATAATGTAGAAATTCTGCTATTAAAGCAAAAAAGGGCTGTTAAATTTGTGGTAAATGTGGAACTGGCAAATATTCAATTTAAAATCTGCAATGTAAATCCTTTAAGCTGGCCCTTTTCACAGCAGGAATCAGCTGTTTTCATTTCTTAGAAGTGCTTGAAGATTACATTTCACTGCTGTGGGTTTGTGGTAATTAAAATAGGCGTCAACTATTTTTCAGACAGTTTTCATGTTGTTTCCCTATGTAATTTTCCAAATGTAAAAATATTGCATCTCTTTGAAGCTTGTTTCCTTATTGTAAATTTATATCGTTTACCAAAGCATATTTTGACGCTGGTTCTCCATTACTTGAGCTTATTGTAAAAAGAATGATGTATTATTCCTTTTCCCATTTGGTTATACATCCTTGTACTCTGGCCCCACATAAACACACTCTTAAGCTCAATCTATTTGTAAATCTAAACATGCAACCATTTGTATTAAACCCTTTCCCTCTCAGAGGCAAAGTGAAAATGGCTATGTGCAAACAGCATAAAACCAGAACAGCTTGCAAGTAACTCACAGTCTGTTCAGGTTTTATGCTGTTTGCTGCTCATCAGTATCTAAGGGTTGGAAATGAAGCCTTTAAAACTCGAATCTAGTAAGAGGGTCTTTACTTAAATTTAACTTTCTAAGGGACTACAAATGTGTCAAAATACATATCTAAGTGGTGAAGGGTTAAACATCGAATGTAATAAGCTCATCAATAGTCAAAATTTCAATTTGAGACAAAATATAATATCATACTTTTTCCTCACGGTAGTACCTGGTCTATTTAGTTTGAAAATGTTTCACTCAATCTATATTATATCTCAATCAAGTTTGATAAATACATATGTCAACACAAGAATTGTAAAGTAGTGGGCCTTGCATTGTCTCAATATAGCCATTTATTCAGTTTTCCACTAGAGATGCAAAGCATTCATGTATTCTCTACAAGTTGTAATTAAAATTGATCTAATTGGGGTAATTATTAACCCTTACAGTGCGGGAACTGAGTTGTGAAGGCCTTTGCAAACAGTTTGGATACAGAACGTGGCGTCTCATCTGGATCCAAACTGTTTGCTATTCTGATAGTATTCTTTGAAAAAAAATCGAAGAAAATGCTAATTTTAGAAATTTAGCAGACGACATTTTAGCAGACGACAAATTTCCCAGCATGCAAAGGGTTAAAAGAAAACAGTGTTGTAGGGTAAATATTAAAAGACTTACAAAATATTTTACTATCGATAAACAACAGCCAAGTGTTACAATTGTAAAAAACATTATTTTGTCGTGTTTAAAAAAAACTTTGGTTGTGCTTTAAAAGAAACAAACAGTCTTGTGTTTTTAAAACAAAATAACACCATCTTGTGTGATACGAATAAGTAATGGTTTACTGTAAATGTTGGCACGCAAATAGTATTTTATAAAGCTAAAGAGGTTGCACTGTAGATGACTCAGTATACATACAGTATTTAAGCATTGTTCCCCCCCCCCCCCCCTTCAAGGGATTGTCAGGCCAATCATGACAAGTTACTCACTAGTACATGTAGTTATCCTGCATGCAAGCAGTTTCCTTGTTCCAATTGAGACAAGAGCCGGTACTAATGACTTATATTAGAATAATTACTAACAATATACTTCCTCCAAGCGTTGTTAGTACCATTTTCGTTTTGATTTCCGTACGTGATCATGACAACCTTGAAGTCTGTGTGACTATCCTAGTCACAAGACCTTTTGTTTTTCATAAATAATTCCAGAATGATTTGGTTTGAAGTATGATATCAAAAGCTATGGTTTATCAGATCCTATGGTTTGGTATAATTCTTGCTTGGTGGAATGGGATGGGAGTGGGAATATAAATTAGTTTTCCTTGTATTGCCGAATTGGTGCATAAAAGGCACCATGTGCCTTCTTATTTCAATGTCACATGGAACCTATTTGCACCAATGGGGCAAAACCAACAATCTTCTTCAAATATCTTGTACATCATTTGCAATTTACTACTAATTAAATTTTAATTAAATTGTTTTATTTTTTATGAGAAGTGTATAATTAATATCAAAGTTAGTCTTTCACACATACATCTGTCTTTCATTTAAATGGACTATAGAAAATAAATGTGCCTTTATCCAAGATTACATCTGCTAAGCGACACACATTTCATTCTTCACTCCTGGTTGCCCTGGCTAGATCAGTTATAGCACTGGATTACAAATCCAAGGATTATGGGTTTGAATCCCAGCCGGCTCAAATAACTTGTCTGGGGATCAGGCATTAAGTTGTTTCTACGGCCATTCTTTCCCTACCTCTGTTTCAAGTAGGGCAGTTGTCAGTTACAGGTGTAGGTGTGACCACTTGTTAACCCATTTAAGCCCGGTGGACTCTCCCATCCTTTAAACTGGATCAATTAATTTCAAAAATTAGGGATGTCTAGTATATTTATTTCTATATTTAGAATATTTCTTACAGAAATTCCTTTAAGCAAACAGCGCAGACCCTGATGAGGCGCCGCATCATGCGGCGTCTCATCTGGGTCTACGCTGTTTGCCAAGGCCTCTTTTCTAGAAGCTAGGCATAAATGGGTTAATGATAAACCAGCTGAACCAGGAAAGATGTCAGGGGATGAACTTATAAACCATCATTGATATGAATAATACTATTGAAAATTCAAACAAACTAACAAACTATCCTTGTTCGTAAACTAACTCCATGTAAGGGTTAATTATGACACCAGGTCATAATTGAGTGCTCTTTAACCCTCTTGAGCATTGTGTATTGTCAAGTCACCAAAGGCTCTTGAAACTTGGGGATTATAAATGTGCATTAAGTCTCATCCTAGACTAGCCTGTGCAGTCTTCATAGATTAATCTGCAGGGGCGACATTCGCTAAACAAGATTTTCATTGTTAACAGACTTCCTTTAAACAAACAAATCATTGAAAGTGGAAAGTGTCGTTCCTGATAAGCCTGGGCAGTCCACACAGGCTAATCTGGTACAACACTTAACGCACACGCATTAAGCCAAGTTTTCCCAGAGCAAGGTTATATTATTCCTCCTGATCATGGTTCAAACAGATTACTGATGGCCGATACAGAGCAGGGATGGGGGGACATAACAATATTACCTAGCTGGTCCAAAGACACGTGAAATATTGCACTCAAAAACAAAACACAAACACTGAATCAACACTTTCCGCATAGACTGGATTTTCATTTAGAAGTGGCTTTCTTTTAGCGAAAAAAATGCATGAAGTGTCGTCCCTGATTAGCCTGTGTAGACTGCTGACCCTAATCTGGAACAACACTTTAAGCTCATGCACTAAGCCCTGTTTTCCCATATTGCTGCTCATATCACTTTAACCCTTTGCATGCTGGGAAATTTGTAGTCTGCTAAAATGTCGTCTGCTGAATTTCTAAAATTAGCATTTTCTTCGATTTTTTTTCAAAGAATACTATCAGAATAGCAAACAGTTTGGATCCAGATGAGACGCCACGTTCTGTGGCGTCTCATCTGGATCCAAACTGTTTGCAAAGGCCTTCAAAATTTGGTTCGCGCACTGAAAGAGTTAAATCAATCACATTACAGATGTTTATCTAACCATTGTGTTGTAATCAGCAATTTTTAATTTACAAATTGCATGACACTTAAAGACTTTCCTTTTGATTATAATCACCATTGTTTGAGCTAGTTTCTTAGTAGTCAATTGGTTCTTCACCAACTAATATGTATGATTGGTCAATAAATATAGACATACAGCAAATATTTTGATATGAGGCTGTCCAATAAAAGTTGGCCAACCTTGTCCCTGTATTTGTGCAAATTTGATGGGTATTTGTTAGCATACTTATTTTAAATGTAAATGGTGTATCTAAAGTTTACCTGCACTAACTATAAGACTTCATGGCTATAAATAGCAATTGACATTTGTTTTTTCACAAGTTAAATATCATGTAAAAGCATAAACTATATTTGGATAAGCAACTCAGTGAAAATAATTTAATGCAAAAGATCATTGTCTGACATAAAGATTTCTTTTAAAATGAAAGTAAATGCAAATTCATTATTTTCCATTAGGTTTATGCATTTGTGTTTCGTACTTGTCCTGTCTGGAAAATAAATCAACTCCAAAGCATGTTAAGGGGGGGGGGGGGGGGGGGGGGGGTATAATTATTGAATCATCATGAAACTTATTGATAATGTGTGTTTGCTTAAGGCACTTCTAATAAATTGTTATTGAATATATTGAATATTTCAAATTAGCTAATAAACCTTGCCTGCTTTCTAACTCAAATAGTTTCAATTGTATCATCATCAATATGTTTTTTTAGGCCTTCAATTTTAACACATATTGATACAAACCAATGTAACCGAGACGTTCACACAGGCAATGTTTATTGCAAGTTGGCACTCTTGTTACCATAATGTAAAATCCTTTTTTGTTTTCTCCCAACTTCTCATTTCTCAAATGTGCTGATTTCAGAAAATAAAAAGAAGGAAAAAGCTTGAAAAAAAACTGGGCTACCCTTTTTTTCCACAACTTGATGACAATTATTCTTGATTTCAAGGCTTAAAAATGTCCTTGCTCTGCATACCTATTGGGAGCAGTGGGGATTTTATTGTTATTAACATACTTGCATTTTAGATTATTGTTCGATGTTCTTCCTTGTGAACAGAAAATCACAGTTTGTGTTTGAAGATTTTAGTTTAATTCTGTAGCCCATTTTGTAGCTTAAAAATAAAATACTCTCTGTTCTTAGCTCACCTGAGCAGAAGGTGCTTACAGTGAGCTTTTGTGATCACCTTTTGTCCGTCGTCCGTCGTGTGTCATTAACATGTGCCTTGTTAACACACAAGAGGCAACATTTATTGTCCAATCTTCATGAAACGTTGTTAGATGATTTTTCCCAATCATATCTTGGGCGAGTTCGGTAAAGGTTCCAGTTGGGTGAAAAAACATGGCCGCCAGACCGGGACAGGGAATTTTCCTCATATGACTAGTATATTAATACCTTTTCAACACTCTAGAAATCGCATTTATAGTCCAATCTTCATGAAACTTAGTCAGAACATTGTTACTAATTACATCTAGGATGAGTTCGGAAATGGTTAAGGTCTGTTGAAAAATATGGCTACCAGGGAGCCGGGGATTTTTCCTTCTAAGGCTATAGTTAAACATTATTAACTGTCTAAAAGTCACATTTATGGTCAATCTTTATGAAATTGGGTCAAATCATTTGTTCTTATGATAGCTCAGCTGAGTTAAAAGTGGTTATGGTTCGGTTACAAAAAAATATATGGGCGCCAGGGAGCGGGGCCTTTTTCCTTTCATGGCTATAGTATAACCATGTTAGCACTCTAGAAGTCACATATTTAGTCCAATCTTCATGAAACTTCGTCAAAACATTTGTTCTAATGAAATCTTGTATGAGTTTGAAAATTGTTCCTGTCCATTTAAAGACATGGTTTGAAAATAATTTCAGAAACATCAAAAAGTTGCTGAGAGCAGTTCAGTTCCCTGAAGTCTCAGAGGAGCGACTGTGGGACTCTGGCCCTCTTGTTCACCATTTAACTCAGTAGAAGTTCTTCAAAGATTGCTCTCATAGCCTGGGAAGTTCATTCATGAAAATACCAGAAGACATCTATATAGTCTATTTCAATTTCATTTACACAGCAGACTATAGTCTTTCTAATTCTTTTCTGTATGTTTCCCACCATTCATCAGGTTTCTGCACACTCCCTCCCTGATAAGGGGCCAGCTGAGTTGTATACTGAATGCCTGTTTTACTTTCTTTGTGAACGAAGGAATGCAATTTGGAGATAAAATGACATTTACATCCTGTGTTGCAAAAATGTGTGCTACTTTCTGTTTCTTTTAATGTCTTTGCCTCATTTTATGATTTTGGGTTAAATTTAGGACAATCTTTGCAGGGTGCTTTGTTTTAAGATTTTTTTTTAGTTTGATATTTAATAGCACATTTTATGAAGCTACATTGCCCTAGTACTGCTCTTATATTGTTTAACAAAAATAATGGTTCAAATATATTTATATATCTAAAAATTAATAAGAAGAAACATGATAATGATATAATTTATGTAAGTCCTTAAAAGTTATCAATTTTATCTGAACCATTTGGTAAAGAATACAAAAAAAGCTAAGAGACAGCAATTAAAAAGTAGGGAAAAATCTTAAATCCATATCACTTATGAACGGAAGTCTTGTTGTAACATCGTATTTAATTTTTGGCACTATTTTCAGTGTTTCACTTGACCTTTCATTGTTATTACAACACAGATGCTTCTCAATGTATTTGAACTGTAATGAAACCTGCTGAAAACCACATATAACCAGTAACCTGAGTGGCTTCAGATTTTCTAAGCCATTTACAGACAACTTGAAGCTGGCCAAGTTTAAGTCTGAATGGCATTGACCTGTGATGATCACAAGTGCCTGGGAATGCCGCAACTTTCATTCATGAATCCACTGTCTGTTGACATTTTTCCAAGCGAAAATGTTGCATTTGGCAGGTGGTCGGAAGTAAGCCTGTTTTATCAGACCGTCTGGCTTTCTAAACTGCAGGAGGGGGGGGGGGGGGGGGTGATATTGCTGGTGGTGGGGAATAGGAGGGGGTCTTATTAAACCTGCATGTAGGTATTATCTACATGTGGAATTTGGAATTTTGATGTAAATTTTTTCAACTGGGTATTTATCGTCCAATTTCTGTGAACATCTGCTTTTTCACAGAAAACAATATTTTAAAATAGCACATATATGAGACTTTGCTTTACAAAAATTTCAGCCATTTTTTCAACATCACTTTTCTGTCTAATTAGATGATTGTCTAAATTTTCTAAATTTCTGTCGATACTTCATAAAGATTGTAATTATTGTTGCTTTTTTGTATGCCCCCAAACCCAGACACGCATACAGGCAGCTCAAGACCTCGCACAAATAGAGGTATTAGCGTATAACATTAAAAAATAAGATCAATGAAAATAGCATTTATGATAAAAACTTTGTCCCAGTTTTCAATGACACTGACAAGGAGTGGGACCGCAAGCTTGGAACCACATACATCTGGTGGTGTAAAATGTCTGTGAGGGCAATATTTTCGAAAAAGGGGAGGTCAATGCCTGGTAAACAGATTTTTTTCAAAAGAGAATTTTATAGTGGACACGTAGGATGGATTTAAAGTATTAATTAAATGTATCAATTTCTGTATGTTCCTTTTTTGTTAATCCCCCTCCCCCTGCCTTCCCCATGATTTCTTATGAACCTTATAACATGATAACTGATGTTAATTCTGCACGCAAGTATCTAGTGGGCCCTCTTAGCATGTTTGTTACTAACAGAATATAAATACCAATATAAAACTGTGGGCTATAGGTTTATTTATTCCTATTCTGTCAGATGGACAAATTTGAGAATATTCCAGTTACAAATAATAGCAAATATGTAAAAGATTGGATCACATAATCATATTGACATGTGCCTGATAAACAACATTATATAAATTACAACATGTACATAAACTGGAACAAGAGTTATGAAATACAAGAGCTGTCACCATAGGATGACATATGCCTCCGAAAAACCCTTTTTCGAAACCTAAACGCAGATTTCGATACCTAAACACATACCCTAAGTTCAAGTTCAAGGTCAAAGTGGTCAAAGTTTGTGTGCGTATGGAAAGGCCTTTTCCATATACACATGCATACCAAATATGAAGGTTACATCTGAAGCGACACAGAAGTTATGAGCATTTTTGGAAACCTAAACGCAAAGTGTGACAGACAGACAGACAGACAGGCGGACGGTAATGCGATCACTATATGCCCACCTTCAGGGACATAATGAGTCTAGCTCTGGAAAATCAGGGCTTAATGAATGTGTGTAAAATATTGTCCCAGATTAGCCTGTGATGTCCTCATATGGTAATCAAGAACAACACATTCGGCTTTTATGGTATTTTTCATTTAAAGGAAGCGTCTAATTGGAGAAAATTTTGTTTAGGCGGAAAGTGTCATCCCTGATTAGCTTGTGCGAATTGCACAGGCTAATCTGTGACAAATCTCCATGCACATGCCTTAAATACGTATCTAAGTGGTAAAGGGGTAAATACGTATCTTAGTGGTAAAGGGGTAAATACGTATCTAAGTGGTAAAGAGTTATGCCCTGTTTCCCTAGAGGGAGGATCAAATATATAACACCAATGCTTGGCTCTGTCCATAAAAGACCAAATTATATTCAGACTCCATTCAATTTGTCAGGAATGCAGGCCATACATAATAATTTAAAAATATGTAATGCCTTATTACTCAACAATTTATTGCAATTGTAGTTCTGCTATGCAATGTATGATTTACTAATATATACAATTATGTATTATATTATGCTAGAAGGACAATAATGTCAAATAGAGGTACCATATTATTGTCATTTATTGCGATTTTATTTCCTCTGTAAAATATTCGCACAGTCCTGTTGTCTCTAGACAAATCCTTATTTCCATTACAGAGTTTATTAACCCTTTACCACTTAAAGACGTATTATGACGCATTTGTAGTCCCTGAGAAAGTTACATTCAATTAAATTCCTTTCTTGCTAAATTCAAGGTTTAAAGGCTTCATTTCCAACCCTTAGTTACTGATGAGCAGCAAACAGCATAAAACCTGAACAGACTGCGAGTTACTCGCAGGCTGTTCTGGTTTTATACTGGTTGCATAAGCCATTTTCACTTTGCTTCTTATGGGGGAAAGGGTAAATGTCATGGTCCAAAGTAAACTTGTTATAAAATGTATTATAAAAGGATGCATGCAAAGAATGTAATAACTGCAAATTAAGTGTGCAATTGACATGACGCCGCCTGTCAATCAAATCCTTATCTAAGAATTGATCTACCAATCAGTGATCAATTAATTGGGCACGTGAGTTAGCAACGAACTGTCGGCCATTTTCTAGACAAGCTATGTCTAGGTTCACTTTTAACAAGTTTTTTTTTTTTTCCTCTTAAAAAACGTAGATTAAAAATGTTAAAACGGTGTCAATAGGGATTATGTAACTCGGACAATCGATATCCTGACAGATTAGTTGGTGGCATTGAATTTATATTGTTTCCAAAACCGAAAAGAGATCTTGAAAAGTGTAAGAGATGGATAAATGCAAGCGGTCGTCCCCACGAACAACTGAACGTCAAGACTGTCAAAGACAATAACAATGTCTATTATCGAATATACTATTTAAATAGTTTTTGTTATCGATCTGATCATCACATAATAGTTAATGTTTTTAATAGTTTTGTCAGTTACTAGGTGATTACTAAAAGCAAGGTTCATCTGCATTACTGTAAGAAAATTAAAACCCAGCTTGAAGCCTTATTCATGCTGTGTTTTATAACTCTGATAGTAATGCACTTTATTGTCATAATACATGTTATTAGAAGGTGACATGTCATATCTTATCTTATTAACAGTATCTACACATGTGCAGACATGTGGTGTCACCAATGAAGGCTTGTAATCCACACTTGGAGATCGAATGCCTAGTTCTAATTTTTTGCAACGAGTTTCGTTTATGTTATTCGAAAAAAAGGAAATGAAATATGGTAAACGGTGTAAATAGGGATTATGTAACTCTGACATTCAGTATCCAGAAAGATTTCCAACGCGGAAATGCGGTCTTGACAAGAGCGAATGGAAGCATCAATGTGTAGAATTACTGAGAACATTAATTTATTTAAAAAAATGGAAATGTCATATAAGCAATAACTAAGCATTATAAAGTATGAATTATATCACGTGTGCATGTAAAATAATAGAGAATATTGGTACCCACTTTGCGTAACTTAACGAAATCCCCGTTATAAATCGAGTTTTTGTGTGTGTCAGAAAACCATGTTATGTTACTTTTTTAATAAAAACGTATCAATAAATGCCATTGTATAAGAGTTATTATTACTGATATAAGCAATAAATGCGGTAACTTGGGTGAAGTCGGTACCTGCGCGTGCGTCTGAAACTGGTTGCTTTATTAAGTAGCCTGACTGAATTTTCGCTAATTTATATCAGACTATGACCAAACTGATTGTGTTGTTTTGCACTTTCAATTATAGTGATTGATAAATGTCCAATAAGCAATGTTTAATAGTATTAATATCACTTTTATACGTAATAACATGTGGGATTCAGGTACTCACTTGCCGTCAGAAAGCGCGTGAAACTTCACCGAAATCCCAGTTATAAAGCGATATTTCGTGTCAAATAAACGAGGGAAAATGTTTCGTGAATATTTTCGTAAATAACATGTGTAATTACCGGTGTAGAAGTGTTAATTTATTGCTAATACCACCATTACACGTAGTAACAGGTTCGATTTTGGTAAGCGAGCAAGCGTTTGAGAGCGTGTTTAATGTACCGAAAAATCGTTATAAATAGCTGATGTTCTCTATAAACGTATATTTTTGCATTTGCATAATAACTAAATGACACAAACCCCTTTTACAAGTGTTATATGGTGTGAAAAAGTCCATAAAAATCATCAGGAATATCGCGTAAATCTATATATGCCATCTATAGGCAAAGAAGCCATTTTGGTGTTAGCTTGTCTAGGTTTGCTACCCGCTGAGCCACGTGATTAAGTGGGCGGAGCGATGATCGTCCAGGCATCATGTCAATTTAAACAGTCACATCCACGATCAAGTCTTGACGTACGGGAAATCTGTGAAATTAAAATTGCAATTGAATAACCTATGACAATCACAAGACAGTCTTAACGCTTTACCACTTAGATACGTATTTAAAGGGCTGTGTTCAAAGATTTGATGATTTTCTCCTTTTACGTTGGTCCTAGTGTTTCAACTTACAGAGCTGTATTAATAAGCTATTAATGCTTTAAGATAAATCAGCATTTAATAGTAAATTAATCAATATTACAAAGGAAGCAGGCTACGGAATAAGAATATTAAACTATGATTTTAGTGGGTTTTTTTTAAATTCAAATTCATTACTTTTTGCTGTTCAAAATATAAGAAAGCATTTTTCAAAAATGTAAACATGTCCCTTTTATTATAAAATTAATACAAACTGTTTGATGTGCCTTTGTTAGAAACTGTGTCAGTTGATGCTTCCTTCTATCACGCCGGGACACTTTGCAGTACTTGTATGAGGCCATTATTTCTTCATCGACTCCAAGTGCCCCATATAATTACTACTTATCTACCGTCAGCCAATCAGTGCATTACTGTCGACTCTGCAATTTTTGCAGTCAGTCATGTCACGCTCATAATAAAACCCATAATCAACATAGAACTGTTTTTCATTCATTAATTTGCAGTCAACTATGTCATGTTCGTAACCAAATGAGCATCACCCTGAAAATGTTTTCCATTGATTATTTTTTCTGACTAATAATGCTGACATTGAATTTCTATTTCCGGTCCCGCCACAGATTTTCTGCCTTTCTTCCTTCACATATAAATTGCTAAAACAGGATTTCTGTTGACATTTAATAGCATTTGCAGCAGTGTTTTGTTTATGAAAGGTGGCAGCTAGTTTGTTATATGTGGTTCCACATGTCCTGTGGTATACAGCAGATTTATGAATGGCATTCCATGTTAAATTTGTAAAAAAAACAGCTGATTAATTAAAAATGGCTCCTATCACAAGAAGTTAAGGTCATTTAACATAAGTTAATTATGAAAGTTTACAGGTTTTTTTTAATCAATACAAGTGTGCAGCTTCAAAAGAAATAAAGCAGGCTGCAATGAGTTTAAGGTATGCATTTTTATAACTCATTTCACCCTATTTCAAGAATGAAATCACCCTATTTTTCAAAATCAATGGGTGTAAACCCTATTTCCCAAATAATAATCTGGGGCACTGGTAGAACTATTTTTTAAATTTGGAAAATGGGGCTTAATGAATGTTGGTAATGTTTCTTCCCAGATTAGCCTGTGCAGTTAACACAGGCTTATTAGGGAGGATACCTTCAGCCTTGGCTGGATTTTGGTTGAGAAGAGACTACTTTTACACAATAAATTCCATTAAAGCAGAAAGTGTAATACTATAGTAGCCTGTGTGGACTGCACTGGCTAATCTGGGATGACACTTTATACACATGCATTAAGCCCTGATTTCTTAGAGCAAGGCTGACTTTGATTTATAATTTACGTATTAAATTAGTTCACATCTGAGGAAAAGACTACCATTAGATAATGAAACAAAATTAAGCCTTGCAGTTTGATTCTTACGCCAATGAACAATCTGTATTTAAGTGCTTCATTCTTTAAAATAATTTGCATCTTCCGCCACAGGCGGAAGGATATAGCTTTTGTGTTTTCCCTCCGGCCGTCAGTCTGTCCGTCTGTCACACATTTTTCAGGTGTATATCTAAGAAACTATTATGAGATTTTAAAATGAAACGTCATAAGTGTATAAATATCAATTAGGAGATGTACCATGCATAAAAACTATAATCCAACACTTTCTTAAATACAAGTTATTGCCCTTAGTTATTTTTATATGATGTAACTTTTCAGGGCCATATGTCAGATACTATACAAGATGTCAATATGAAACTTCATGGGTGTATATCAACTTAAAGAAGAATTTAAATGTATAAAAATCAATAACTATACACTTTGTAATTTTACAGTTATTGCTCTGTCCACATGTGGGTCTGTAAAAAAGAAAATCAGGCTTATATTGCCTGCTGTATTTTGTGCTGCACCAATCAATAAAGAAAATGTATTCAGTGGGTGATATCAATGCAACAAAATTGCTTGCATTCTCTAGCTTTTGTAACACTAGTTCACATACAGCATTGTCATAATTAATTTTGGTTTTTGAAAATGCCTGAAAATAAATTCCTTACAAAAATGCATATGTTGCTTGTGACGACGAGCCCACATATTCTGCACATGCATTTGTTGCAAATGGGGCATGGAAACATGCGCTCCTTAGTGTTTCCTTCAAAATGTGCTAATATGCATGGCTTTACATCCGTTTCATCATTTATCATTGTTTTATTACCCATGTGATAGACTGCTTCCCAGACTGCCATGCAGTTTTCTATTGGAGACTTAACAGTGAGAATTCTGTATAATTCGAACATAAAAAAATAGACCACTTGTGTATTTAACCATTTCAGGCATGTGCCCACAACCATGTTAAAATGAGAGTAAATTTGCTTTAATATTAAGATTATATAAATGAAGTAATAGCAAATTTTTTATTGATAACAATACTTTAGATCATGTCAAAAAAGTATTCAAGTTGTGCTTGTTTGTGTTTTTTGTCATATTTATGCATACCGGGTACCTAATATGATATATGAGACTTACAACTCCAACATTTGAGGAATTTCAAGCAAACTTTCAAAGAGTTGAGAGTTGCTGTTAACTAAGTCCCCAGCTCATGTTATCGTTGTATCTAGATGACGATGGTTGGGTTTTCATGCTTTTGTTGCTTTATATTTAAGTCTTTCAGCGCTGGAACCAAATTTTGAAGGCCTTTGCAAACAGTTTGGATCCAGATGAGACGCCACAGAACGTGGCGTCTCATCAGGATCCAAACTGTTTGCTATTCTGATTGAATTTTTTTTTCAAATCGAAGAAAATGCTAATTTGAGAAATTCAGCAGACGACATTTTAGCAGACGACAGATTTCCCAGCATGCAAAGGGTTAAGTCCCATTCTGGGAAAACTGGGCTAAATGCATGTGAGTGAAGTTTCGTCCCAGATGAGCGCTACACAGGCTAGTGCAGTCCACACAGGCTAGTGCAGTCCACACAGGCTAATGCAGTTCACACAGGTTAATCAGGAACAGAATTTTCAGCCTAGAAAAGTGTCGTCCTTGATTATCCTGTGTGGACTGAACAGGCTAATCTGGGACAACAACTTATGCACATGTATTAGGCCCAGTTTTCCCACCACTAGGGTCATTTAACACATTTTGGTATTCAACATTGTCATGGTTTCAGGTCTGAAGGCCTCCGAGGTGTTTCTGGAGAAGTTGAAGTGTCGCAAGTGTGGTTACCAAGGTTACTACGAGCAACAGTACCAGGACCACATCGCCACTCACACGGAGGACATTCTGAAATGCAAATGCTGCAAGTTTGTCACCTTCGAAAAAGACGATCTCATAGTGCATTTTAAGGTAGGCCAGATTTGTAATGGTGGCCCAGGCATGGGTTTAAGATAATTTTCCCCCTGCTAATAGAAGATGATGATTATTTTTGGTTATTGAAATTCACTCTTGCCCCCTGTCAGTAGGCAACTTACTTGTTCCCAGGGCATTTACATTATTTGCCAGAAAATCCATTACCAATAGTTTCAAATCTAGGCGCAAGTTGTAGTATAATACCTTAATTTCAATGCAATAATTAAACCATCATAGCAACTGTTTGATTTATGATATTTCAGAAGAACCATCCCCGTTGCATCTGCAGTTACTGTAACTACATGTCTGACCAGGCCTACATTATCAAGAGACACACCATGAGGCACACGCAGGAGGGCTGTAAATGTGATATCTGTGGCAAAGTGTACAAGGTGAGGGTCACCTGTCAAATATGTTGCAATGTGTACCATGTAAGGGGTTGCGAAGTGTACAAGTATTCGCCAAGTGTACAGGTAAATGTTGTCATTTGTACAAGGTAAGGGTTGCGAAGTGTACAAGTAAATGTTGCAAAGTGTACAAGATAAGGATTTGTGAAGTGTACAAGTAAATGTTGCTATGTATACAAGGTAAGGGGTTGCAAAGTGTACAAGGTTAGGGGTTGCCAAGTGTACAAGGTAAGGGGTTGCCAAGTGTACAAGGTAAGGGGTTGCCAAGTGTACAAGGTAAGGGGTTGCCAAGTGTACAAGGTAAGGGGTTGCCAAGTGTACAAGGAAAGGGTCAGCTCTCAAATATGTTGCAATGTGTACCATGTGAGGGGTTGCCAAGTGTACAGGTATTTGTGAAGTGTACGGGTAAATGTTGCAATGTCTACAAGGTAAGGGCTTGGGAAGTATACAAGTATCTGTGAAGTGTAGAGGTAAATGTTGCAATGTGTACAAGGTGAGGGGTTGGGAAGTGTACAAGTATTTGTGAAGTGTACAGGTAAATGTTGCAATGTGCACAAGGTAAGGGGTTGGGAAGTGTACAAGTATTTGTGAAGTGTACAGATACATGTTGCAATGTGTACAAGGTAAGGGGTTGCAAAGTGTTACAAGTATTTAAGAAGTGCATATGTAAATGTTACAAAGTGTACAAGGTAATGGTTTGCAAAGTGTACAAGGTAATGGTTTGCAAAGTGTACAAGTAAATGCTGCATAGTGTACAAGGTAAGGTGTTGTGAAGTGTAAAGTTAAATGTTGCAAAGTGCACAAGATAAGGGGTTGCGAATTCTACAAGTACATATTGCAAAGTGTACAAGGTAAGGGGTTGCAAAGTGAACAAGTGAATGTTTCAAAGTGTTCAAGGTAAGTATGCAAAGAGAAGAAGTATACCAAATGTTAATGTATTATGTGGTTAAGTGTACATTTAAGACTTCAAAAATATTAGAGCCTCGTTGTGAGAAAACTGGGCTTAATGCATGTGCCTAAACTTTCCGTTTTAATGGAATTTTTTCTTTAAAGGAAGGCTTTTCTAAACAAAAATCATGTATAGGCCTAAAGTGTCGTCCCAGATTAGCCTTAGCTTACTGCGCAGGCTTATCATGAGATGACACTTTATGCATATGCATTAAGCTCTGTTTTCCCATAAGCCGTCTCATTGCTATTTTTCAGGACCAGTATGTTATGAAGATGCATGTGAAAATGGTGCACATGCCTGCAGACGTTCTGTACGAGTGTAACACGTGTGCCAAGAAGTTCTCCAGGAAAGCCCACTTAAAGCGACATCTGCGAATACACGAGCCAGAGAAGCCATTTAAATGTCACCTGTGCAACTACAGGTGGGCAATTCATGGTTACCTAACAATGGTTCTTTGAGATTTCTTTTAGCTGATTTCATTTTTTGTAGCGATACGTTTTTGAAATTTATCTATTAAAGTGGTTGATTGATTCAGTTTGCAAAAATGGGGCTAAAATTTGTCTGCCAGTTTATGTGGATAAAAAAACATATTTAATAAGTGCCATCTAGAAAAAAAGAGACTTCCAATAATTTTATAAAATAGTTTGTCTTCAGTTTAGAATTATGCTGATGTTGTATTTATTAGCCATGCTCTGAGAGAATGGGGCTGAATGCTTGGGAGTTAACCCTTTCAGCGCTGGAACCAAATTTTAAAGACCTTTGCAAACAGTTTGGATCCAGAGGAGATGCCACAGAACGTGGCGTCTCATCAGGATCCAAACTGTTTGCTATTCTGATCTTTGAAAAAAATCTAAGAAAATGCTTATTTTAGAAATTCAGCAGACGACATTTTAACAGACTACAAATTTCCCAGCATGCAAAGGGTTAAGAGTCATCACAATCAGGGGCAACACTTTCTACACTAATGGTGTTTTTCTTGCTTAAAGGAAGTCTCTTTATAGCGCAAATCCAATTTAGGCAGAAAGTGTCGTCCCTGATTAGCCTGTGTGGACTGCAAAGGCTAATCTGGGATGACACTTTACGCACATGCAGTAAGCCCTGTTTTCTCAGAGCTACACTCATATTTCATTGAAATATTGTTCCTTATGTAGGGGTTGTGAGAAATCGGACATCACGAAGCATATGCTGATACACGAGGAGCCAAAACACGTGTGTGAGGTCTGCAGCAAGTCCTTCAGGCATCTCAAGAACAAGGAACTCCACATGAAACGGTGACAAGTAGTCCAATACAGCCAGTTATGAGTTTTCGAGTTAAAGTGGTGACAAGTAGTCCATTACAGCCAGTTATGAGTTGTCAAGTTAAAGTGGTGTCAAGTAGTCCACTATAGCCAGTAATGAGTTGTCGAGTTAAAGTGGTGACAAATATTCCGTTACAGCCAGTTGATAGTTGTAGAGTTAGTGTGGTGACAAGTAGTCCATTACAACCAGTTTTGAGTTGTCGATTTAAAGTGGTGTCAAGTAGTCCATTATAGCCAGTTATGAGTTGTCGAGTTAAAATGGTGACAAGTAGTCCATTACAGTCAGTAATGAGTTGTCGAGTTAAAGTGGTGACAAGTAGTCCATTACAGCCAATTATGAGTTGTCAAGTTCAAGTGGTGTCAAGTAGTCCATTATAGCCAGTTATGAGTTGTCGAGTTAAAGTGGTGTCAAGTAGTCCACTATAGCAAGTTATGAGTTGGTGAGGTAAAGTGAAGACAAGTTTTCCATAATAGCCAGTTATGAATTGTCAAGTTAAAGTGGTGACAAGTTGTCTGTTACAGCCAGTAAAGAGTTGTTGAGTCAAAGCGGTGACAAGTAGTCCATTACATTCAGTAATGAGTTGTCGAGTTAAAGTGGTGACAAGAAGTCAGTTACAACCAGTTTTGAGTTGTCGAGTTAAAGTGGTGACAAGTAGTCCATTACAGTCAGTAATGAGTTGTCGAGTTAAAGTGGTGACAAGTAGTCCATTACAGCCAATTATGAGTTGTCGGGTTAAAGTGGTGGCAAGTAGTCCATTACAGCCAATATTGAGTTTTCGAGTTAAAGTGGTGACAATAGTCCATTACAGCCAATTATGAGTTGTCGAGTTAAAGTAGTCTATTATAGCCAGTTATGAGTTGTCGAGTTAAAGTGGTGTCAAGTAGTCCATTACAGCCAGTTATGAGTTTTCGAGTTAAAGTGGTGTCAAGTAGTCCATTACTGCCAGTAAAGAGTTGTTGAGTCAAAGTGGTGGCAAGTTGTCAATTATAGCCAGTTATGAGTTGTCGAGTTAAAGTGGTGACAAGTAGTCCATTGCAGCCAATTATGAGTTGTCGAGTTAAAGTGGTGGCAAGTTGTCAATTATAGCCAGTTATGAGTTGTCGAGTTAAAGTGGTGTCAAGTAGTCCATTACAGCAAGTTATGAGATGTCAAGTTAAAGTGGTGACAAGTTGTCTGTTACAGCCAGTAAAGAGTTGTTGAGTCAAAGTGGTGACAAGTAGTCCATTATAGCCAGTTATGAGTTGTTGAGTGAAAGTGGTGACAAGTAGTCCATTACAGCCGGTTATGAGTTGTTGAGTCAATGTGGTGACAAGTAGTCCGTTTCAGCCAGTTATGAGTTTTCGACTTAAAGTGGTGACAAGTATTCCATTACGGCCAGTTAAAGTGGTGACAAGTAGTCCATTTAAGCCAGTAAAGAGTTGTGGAGTAAAAGCGGTGACAAGTAGTCCATTACTGCCAGTAATGAGTTGTTGAGTGGTGACAAGTATTCTGCTACAGCCAGTTATGAGTTTTGGAGTTGAAGTGGTGACAAGTAGTCTGTTACAGCCAGTTTTGAGTTGTCGAGTTAAAGTGGTGACAAGTAGTCCATTACAGCCAGTTATTAGTTGTCGAGTTAAAGTGATGACAAATAGTCCATTACAGCCAGTTTTGAGTTGTCGAGTTAAAGTGGTGACAAGTAGTCCATGACAGCCTGTTAATGAGTTGTCAAGTTAAAGTGGTGACAAAAAGTCCCTTACAGCCAGTTATGAGTTGTTATGTTAAAGTGGTGAAAAATTGCTTGACGTTTATGTTTCCACTGCTTTAAAGTTCTTTTCAGTTGCCTTAAAAAGTGAAAGTCACATATCATCACAGTTTACATGAAAGTGTTTGCAATTAATTTGTATCCTCGTTCTGGAGAAATGGGTTAAATGTATGTGCATAAAGTTTTGTCCCAGATTAGCCAGTGTAGTCTGCTCAGGCTAATCAGAGAAAAAAACACTTTCCGCTTTTATGGTGTGTTTTTTTCAGGAATTATCTTCCAAATGAAAATCCAGTCTAGGCAGAAAGTGTTGTGCCTGATAAGCATGTACAGCATGCACAGGCTAATCTGGGTAACACTTCACAATTGCATGCATTAAGCCCAGTTTTCCTAAAGCAAGGTTCATATAATAATTATATTGCAGTAGCAGGTTAGTCTGCTGTAATTCCACATGTACAGTTTACTTAACACAGTGTATATTCCATTTTTCTACCAAGGAATTTTGAACATGGAAAGCAGATTTGGTCAAAGCATTGTTATGTTTATTATGTTGTATGGAGCTTCAGGTGATTTTTTCAGTTTTTTCAAAGATTTTGTAGTATGTGAAAAGTAAAAGTTATTAATCTTCGCAATGGTCTGGAAAATGGTTTAATTCCCCCCCTCACTGGAAGAAAAGCAATAATCCATGCTGAAAAATAATTTTATTTCACTTCAAATGTAAAGTGTCAATTAAAAATGTATATTCATGTCCTGGGAACTGACAACAGATAATCGGGTCAAATTGATTCAAGCCTTGTTTTTGAATTTTTCATGATTTTCAAAGTTCTTAAAGTTGAGCTTGTGATTCCGAGTATCTTTTCTTCATACATTCTTGCCTGTAATTGTAGATACAGCTATATGCGCTTAAACTACCACCTGTCTAAGGCCATAGACTGTGTATGCTTTATAAGTGGTGAAAACAGCTACTGAGTTTAATATATATTTATTTAATGTTTTCAATATTGCATTAAATTAATTAGATTCTAGTATTGGTGTCATCTTGTTGTCATCTTCTCTTTAAACATTTGTAAGCATTTTTTGCCTGTTGTTTCTCTGGTGGCGGTTCCCCTTAAATTTTAGCAAATTACAACTTAACAAGTTTTTGTTCAACCATTATTGAATTTAGGAAAAGTGTTAGATGGCATTAACAGAAGCTGATATATTTTTATGTTAATGTATATATTATTGTCAGTATAACTTCTCTTATCGTTCTTGAAGTTTGCCCCATCTAACTTATAATATTCTAGTGAAGTTTGCCCCATCTACCTGGAAATATTCTATTGAAGTTTGCCCCATCTTACTGGAAATGTTCTACTGAAGTTTGCACCATCTAACTGGAATACTTTTAGTGAAGTTTGTCCCATCTAACCGGAAATGTTCGATTGAAGTTTACCCCATCTTACTGGAAATATTCTAGTGAAGTTTGCTCCATCTAACTGGATATGTTCTAGTGTCAGGTGACATACATGTATTGGCAGACTTTCACAAACACATTTGATAATTATATAAAGATACAAAGACTGCAGCAATTAATTGCATAGATGTAACCTTTCCTATTGTCATGTTTGTTTCCAGGCATTCTGGTCAGAGAGATTACAAATGTGGTGTCTGCGATTTTTACGGGTATACGTTCACAGATATACGTAAACACATAGAACGGAAACACACGAACACCAGAGCACAAGTCTGTGATAAATGCGGAGGCATGTTCCAAACAGAGGAGCAATATAGGGTATGTTGATATAAAATAGTTTAATAGTTTCAATGCAAAACCATGAAACATTCCAAAACTTGCAACGCAGAACCATTAAACTCTTTAGTAGTTTCAATGCAAAACCATGAAACATTTCAATAGTTGGAATGCAGTTCTATGAGACCGTTAAAGAGTTGCAAGACAGATGCAGTACCAGAAAACATTTCATTTGTAATTCACTACTGTAAATCATTTCAATAGTTTCCGTACCTTGAAACATTATGAAATTAGCAATACAATACAGTGAAACATACCAATATTTGCAATGCAATACTGTGAAAAATGTCAATATTTGCAATGCAGTACCTTGAAACATATCAATATTTGCAATGCAGTACCTTGAAACATTCCCATAGTTGCAAGGCAGTAATAGTGTTGTTGTTGTTTTTAGCTCACCTGAGCACAACGTGGTCATGGTGAGCTTTTCTGATCGCCTTTTGTCCGTGGTGGGTCGTGCGTCGTCAACATTTGCCTTGTGAACACTCTAGAGGCCACATTTATTGTCCGATCTTCATGAAATTTGGTCAGAACATTGGTCTCAATGATATCTTGGATGAGTTGGAAAATGGTTACGTTTCCTTTAAAAACATGGCTGCCAAGGGGCGGGGCATTTTTCTTATATGGCTATAGTAAAATCTTTTGAACACTCTAGAGGCCACATTTATTGTCTGATCTTCATGGAAGTTGGTCAGAAGATTCATCCCAATAATATCTTGGACGAGTTCGAAAATGATGCCGGTTGGTTGAAAAACATGGCGGCCAGGGGGCAGGGCATTTTTCCTACTATGGCTATAGTAAAACCTTGTTAACACTCTAGAGGCCACATTTATTTTCCGATCTTCATGAAACTTGCTCAGAAGATTCACCCCAATTATATCTTGGATGAGTTCAAAAATGGTAACCTTTGCTTGAAAAACATGGCTGCCAAGGGGTGGGCATATTTCCTAATATGGCTATATATCATGCTTTAGTAAAACCTTGTTAACACTCTAGAGGCCACATTTATTTTCCGATCATCATGAAACTTGGTCAGAAGATTCACCCCAATAATATCTTGAATGAGTTCAAAAATGGTAACCTTTGCTTAAAAAACATGGCTGCCAAGGGGCGGGGCATTTTTCTTTATATGACTATATATGACTATAGTAAAATCTCGTTAACACTCTAGAGGCCACATTTATTGTCCGATCTTCATGAAACTTGGTCAGAAGATTCATCCTAATAATATCTTGGACGAGTTCCAAAATGATGCCGGTTGGTTGAAAAACATGGCCACCAGGGGGGCAGGGCATTTTTTCTTATATGGCTATAGTAAAACCTTGTTAACACTCTAGAGGCCACAATCTTCATGAAAATTGGTCAGAAGATTCATCCTGATAATATCTTGGACAAGTTCAAAAATGATGCCGGTTGGTTGAAAAACATGGCTGCCAGGGGGCGTGGCATTTTTCCTTATTTGGCTATAGTAAAACCTTGTTAACACTCTAGAGGCCACATTTATTTTCCGATCTTCATGAAACTTGGTCAGAAGATTTGTCCCCATAATCTCTTGTTATCTCAGGTGAGCGACTTTGGGCCTTTCAGGCCCTCTTGTTTTTTCATGGAGTTGAGTTCATTTGGGTATATAAATATATCTGATTACTTGAATGACCATGATCTGACCATTTTACTTATGATTGAAAAATTACAGTCTTTATCGTAAAATATGTAGACTTCACTTAACCCTTTACCACTTAGATACAGTCCACTCTCGTTATCTCGAAGTCGGCGGGAGAAAGAAAAAATATCGAGATAACAAGAGTTCGAGATATCCGATTAGGCGTTTTCAAAGACAAAAATGAGAAGCAAAGTAAAAATGGCTATGTGCAAACAGCATTAAACCAGAACAGCCTGCGAGCAACTCGCAGTCTGGTCAGGTTTTATGCTGTTTGCTGCTCATCAGTATCTAATGTTTGGAGATGAAGCCATAAAAACTTGAATCTAGAAGGACAGGTCTTTAATTAAATATAACTTTCCAAGGGACTACAAATGCATGAAAAGATGTATCTAACTCTTTCAGTGCGGGAACCGAATTTTGAAGGCCTTTGCAAACAGTTTGGATCCAGATGAGACGCCACAGAACGTGGCGTCTCATCAGGATCCAAACTGTTTGCTATTCTGATAGTATTCTTTGAAAAAAATCGAAGAAAATGCTAATTTTAGAAATTCTGCAGACGACATTTTAGCAGACGACAAATTTCCCAGCATGCAAAGAAGTATCTAAGTAGTGAAGGCCTACACAGATCCATTTTGTGCATATTTTAGGAGCACAAGGCACAGCAGTGCGAGGTGATGATGATTGAGCAGGCGTTGGCGATAGCAACCACCAATGGTGGCACAACACAGGCCACGATTCAGATCCCTTGCAACCTGACTCTGGACTCTGTGATTCACATCGATGGTCAGAACAACGTGGAAATGGGTCAGGACGGAGTATTGAACGATTGCTCTGCAAACATGTCAGGTAGGATAAGTTTAAACCTATTTACGTTAGCTCGATGGCATCAAAAGCCAAAGGCTGATTTCAGCGCCCTTGAGTCAGTTTCCTCGGTTGAACCGATACTAGGTGATTTTGGGAGAGATGCAAAGAATGTTGCCACAGTGGGGATCCAACTTTTCACCTCATGTAGGATTGGAGTACATAGTGAAAGATGAGCAAATCTTTAATACTGAATAGATCGGAGTCTTGCTCTGGGATAACAGGGCTTAATGCATTAGCGTTAAGAGTCATCAAAGATTGTCTGGATTTTTGTTAAAAAGAGACTTCCTTAAAACAAAAAAATACCATAAAAGCGGAGAGTGTTGTCCCTGATTAGCCTGTGCAGACTGCGCAGACTAATCTGGGACAACACTTTTTGCTCATGCCCTAATTCCTCAGAACACGGCTTATAGTGTTTTTGATATTCAATACGCTTAGGTTACAGCATTATAGCTGACAAACATGTCTTGAATGACTGGATTACATAGGGGTAGATGTGTTGACTTTAAATATAGAGTAGGCAGGGATGATGATTATTGCTACTTTCTACAAAAACAGTGACAGATTTGTTGTCCCTGAATGCTGAACAGATTGTGTATTTGGTATTGAATAAGATAGCTGGACAATTCAATAGCTGCACAAATGTACTTGTTTGATACCTGTGTCAGGTATGCCAGTACCAAAGCCTGAGCCAACTGGTACACATTGGCATAAAACACCATATTAGAAATATTGCATATTGTGTGTTAAATTTAAATTTTTCTTCAGAAGATTTTTAGCCATGTATGCAATTTTTGTGCATGTCTTGTATTATACCCAACTCACTTCTGTATTGACATACTTAATGTTGAATATTTGAACATGACGCTGAAGTATGAGCTCTCTTTATATTACTTGCTAGTTGTTCGCTGAAGTATGAGCTCTCTTTATAATACTTGCTACTTTTTCACAATCATCACATGATTTACACTCTTCAAACACTGCATAATCAAGTACATCATAGCAAAGTATTTTGCCCCAGTTACCTACCAAAACACTTTGGTAGGTTTAAAGAGTGAACTGTGTTTGCCACACAGGCTGATCTGTGATTACACTTTCAGCCCAAACTGGAATTTCTATAAGAAGAGACTTCCTTTCAGCAAAAAATATCATACAATGGAAAGTGTCATCCCTGATTGGGCGGTGAGGGCTGCACATGCTTATCTGGGAAGACACTAAATTCACATTCATTTTACTTGAGAGTGGTTCAGATTTACAGGCCTTTCTGTGAGTTATATTTTTCTGCTTAATTGAGGACAAGTATTCTTCTACACTCTTCATGAATATATTCTTTGTTTTAAATCATATTTTGATTAAGGATGTTTATTTTCAACATATAGGATGCTCTTTGAAAAGGGGGTTTAATGCATGTGCGTAAAGTGCCATCCCAGATTAGCTTGTGCAGTCCGCACAGGCTAATCAGGGCAGACGCTTTCCACTTTTATGATATTTTTCATTTCAAGAAAGTCTTCTTAGCAAAGTTCAAGCTTTTGTGAAAAGTGTCGTCTCTGATGAGCCTGTGCAGACTGCACAGGCTAATCTGAGATGGCACTTTACGCACATGCATTAAACCTCCTTTTCACAGAGCACGGCCCATATTTATTGTGTGTTTTCTTCCAATACCACGAAAAACTCATTGTTTCAGCTTGAGTTGTCACCCTTTCACTGTAAATGAGGAGATTTGAATGACAAAGACACTGTACCATTTCATGAATGGCCCAGTGGTGGTTTACTGACACATTTACCTCAAGTCCCTCCAGCCTCACAGTGTTTTTTTCTAATCTAGCATGTGTGTTGCATTTGGGAGGCCTTATTATGCTTAGGAGATATTATTGGAAAATTCTGTCTCTACGCGGTAGTGCTGTAAATGCAGTAAAGTTGTAGACCTAGATAGAACAGTTTGTTTCTCCTCTAAATGAAGATAATTGACTGATGATTACATAAGCCTCTGGTATGGCAATTGCAGCTTTTTTCCCATAACATGATAGACGTTGACCTTCAATAGACCAGTTTGCACATCCATGAAACCTTGCATGCCCCACCTACTACATATTAGTAGGCAGCATTATGGACCACACTGATTGGAGCAACGAAACTGTGCCATTCACAAAATAGTAATTACACCGCGAGAGACACTTTGCCGGATTCACACGCTTTTGACTGTCTTGTAGCCTGCGCAGGCAGGTTCCCAGGCGTGTGACTGCCAACCTCTGCGAGTGGTTATCGACTGAGGCAAATTAAATGTTTGGTTTTCGGTAATTGAAAATTTCAGCACCGTTACTGTTAGCCAAGATAGGAATCTCTCTTGAAGTCATCGCCTAATGGCAATCCATTTGACCTAAGAACTTTTAAATGGCATAAGTGCTTCCCTATTTTCTGATGAGGTTACATGTGTTTTTCATATTACTTAACGCTGTGATGATTATGTAATGGAGACTCAGCAAGTGTTAAAGTTTAAAGTGCTGATGAGGCTTTTTTTTCGTTCTCATTTTTCATTTGGTGGGTGCCATATTTTCTTTGTTTTTTGCTTGCTTTACTACAGTTAACAGGTTGTTCTCCAAGGCATATATTTTTCAAGCTTTTTTAATTGAAATGATTCTCAGTTGTTTAATTACACCTGAAAAGTGAAAGATCTAAAATGTTAAATGCACATTTTTTTAGTTTGAGGATTTATGCATGCATGTTTATAATTTATACATGTTAAACAAAAATAAATGAGTTTATAAGAATTAATGTAGAGCTGTTATTTCTACTATCTCACAGTCTGTTCAGGTTTTATGCTGTTTGCACAAAGCAATTTTCACTTTGTTTCTGAGTGTGAAAGGATTAATTTACATATAAAGTATTTGTGATATTTGTTGCTATCTGACTTCCTGGGTTAGGCTCACACAGCCTGATGTACATTGTGTTAGTCATGCTTAAACATAGTTTCAGTTTCATAATGTTTTACAAAGAAAACCTACCATTAACACATTTTTTTCCAGTATGCTTCGATAGCTGTCCAGAATGTCTCAATAATTGTCAACTCTGTCTCAATAGTTTCCAAGTGTGTCTCAATAGTTGCCCAGTGTGTCTCAATAGTTGCCCAGTGTGTCTCAATTGTTGCCCAGTGTGTATCAATTGTTGTCCAGTATGTATCAATTGTTGTCCAGTGTGTATCAATTGTTGTCCAGTGTGTCTCAATAGTAGTGCTGCAACAATATACTGGTATATTGGTATATATCGCAATATGCAATCCGCATATTGTATTGCGATACGATTTTCATCTTACCGGTACGAAAATTTTACAAAAATTCATCCACATTTCGTCCAGAAAAGCCATCCGAAATAATGATATCAAGGTAAACAAAACAAAGCGGTGTTTTGTAAAAATAAATTCTTACGAAAAATAGCATTCTAAAAAGTTTATTATATGAAGTAGCGCTGTTACATGGGAGCTTTTTTTAATGCTTTTAAACAAAAAATCATTGAATTAATTATGCACAACTGTAACTTTTTCTTTTGATTCTGAAATGAGCATTATTAAATTTGTAATCCAAATTTTGGAAACAGGCTTCCGAATTTTAATGCTAACGCAACAACAAAAATTCTAGTGTCAAATAAAAAGTGCTTTATCCTTTGTCTCAATAAAAAGCGCGCAAAAATTATGCAGACATGTAGAACGTCACATGAAAAGTGTGGGTGTATTTTGTGTTGTATAAAAACGGGAACATCACGTCAGGCAATTTACGTGTGTTCATTGGGAAAAAAACGACCCGATTGGACGTAATTTCATCACATCTTTAAATAGTAACAAATGCCAAAATGTATTTGATACTTAAGAACATTGGCGAATGTTTGTGTTTCTTGTTATTGTTGAGCACTTTTATAGTAAATATTTACCAGAATTTGCTTTAAAACTGGAGTAAACGGGATTATCGGGTAATTGGCAAGTTATACTTCTGGTACAAGTCAGCAATATATTGCGATATATTGCAATACGGGTTTTTGAACTGAATACATATCGCAATACACTTTTTGGCGTATTGTTGCAGCACTACTCAATACTTGTCCAATATGTCTCAATTATTGTCCAGTGTGTCTCAATAGTTGTCCAGTATGTCTCAATAGTTGTCCAGTCTGTCTTAATAGTTGCCCAGTCTGCCTAAAACAGTTGTCCAGTATGTCACAATTGTTGTCCTGGCTGTCTCAATAGTTGCCCAGTCTGTCTTAATAGTTTCCCAGTCTGTCTCAACAGTTGTCCAGTGTGTCTCAACAGTTGTCCAGTGTGTCTCAATAGTAATCCAGTATGTCTAAATAGTTGTCTAGTGTGTCTCAACAGTTGTCCAATGTGTCTCAATAGCTTTCCTGGCTGTCTCATTAGTTGCCTACTCTGTCGTAATAGTTGCCCAGTCTGTCTCAACAGTTGTCCAGTTTGTCTCAACAGTTATCCAGTGTGTCTCAATGGTTGTCCAGTATGCCTCAATGGTTGTCCAGTGTGTCTCAATAGTCATCCAGTATGTCTCAATTGTTGTCCACTCTGTCTTAATAGTTGCCCAGTCTGTCTCAACAGTTGTTCAGTATGTCTCAACAGTTGTCCAGTGTGTCTCAATAGTTGTGCAGTATTTCTCAATTGTTGTTCAGTCCGTCTCAATCAGTGTGTTTCAATAGTTGCCCAGTGTCTCACAATTGTTATACAGTCCGTCTCAATTGTTGTCCAGTCGGTCTCAACAGTTGTCCAGTGTGTCACAATAATTGTCCAGTATGTCTGAATAGTTGTCTAGTATGTCTCATTAGTTGTCCACTGTGCCTCAATAGTTGCCCAGTATGTCTCAATTGTTGTCCACTAGGTCTCAATAGTTGTCCAGTCTGCCTCAATTGTTTCCCAGTCTGTCTCAACAGTTGTCCAGTAGGTCTCAATAGTTGTCCAGTGTGTCGCAATAGTTGTGCAGTATGTCTCAACAGTTGTCCAGTGTGTCTAAATAGTTGCCCAGTCTGTCTCATAAGTTGTCCAGAGTGCCTCAATAGTTGTCCAGTGTGTCTCAATAGTTGTCCAGTATGTCTCATTTCTTGTCCACTCGGTCTTTATAGTTGCCCATTCTGTCTCAACAGTTGTCCAGTATGTCACAATAGTTGTCTGGTCTGTCTCAACAGTTGTCCAGTGTGTCTCAACAGTTGTCCAGTTTGTCTCAATAGCTGTACTGGCTGTCTCAATAGTTGCCTACCCTGTCTTAATAGTTGCCCAGTCTGTCTCAACAGTTGTCCAGTGTGTCTCAACAGTTGTTCAGTGTGTCTCAATAGTTGTCCACTGTGTCTCAATAGTTGTCCAGTATGTCTCAATGGTTGTCCAGTGTGTCTCAATAGTCATCCAGTATATCTCAATTGTTGTCCACTCTGTCTTATTTAAAATAGTTGCCCAGTCTGTCTCAACAGCTGTCCAGTTTGTCTCAATAGTTGTCCACTATGTCTCAATAGTTGTCCAGTATGTCTCAATACATGTTGCTGTCCTGGCTGTCTTAATAGTTGCCTACTCTGTCTTAATAGTTGCTCAAGGTGTCACAACAGTTGTCCACTCTGTCTTAATAGTTGCCCAAGATGCCTCAACAGTTGTCCACTCTGTCTTAATAGTTGCACAAGATGCCTCAACAGTTGTCCTGTGTGATTAAATAGTTGCCCAAGATGCCTCAAGAGTTGTCCTGTGTGTCTCAATATTTGTTCATTGTGGCTTAATAGTTGTCCGATACATCTTAATATTTAGCCTGTGTATCTCAATAGCTGTCCAGTCTGCCTCAAAAGCTGCCCATAGTGAATTACTAGTTGTTAGTCTGTCTCAATATAGTATAGTGTGTCTCAATAGCTGTCCAGTCTGCCTCAAAAGCTGTCCAGTGTGTCTCAAAAGTTGTCCAGTATGTCTCAAAAGTTGTCCAGTCCGTCTAAATAGAGTAAATTAGGTCTCAATAGTTGTCCAGTCTATCCCAATAGCTGTCCAGTCTGCCTCAAAAGCTGTCCAGTGTGTCTCAATAGTTGTCCAGTCTATCCCAATAGCTATCCAGTCTGCCTCAAAAGCTGTCCAGTGTGTCTCAATAGTTGTTCAGTCTGTCTCAATAAAGTAAAGAATATCTCAATAGTTGTCCAATGTGTTTCAATAGTTGTCCAGTGTGCTTTTGTTGGTGGTCTTATCTATAACAAAGTCACAAACTTGGATATATTATGTCCTTTCCAGTTGTACACAGCTTTCCAGTTGGAAGTTGTATCATGTAAGTCACATTTGTTATTTTATGTCCAACATCTGCATATAGTTGTCACATAGTCTTACAGTTTAATTGGTAGATTCTGTACGGCTTTTTGACGCCCTATATCTAGTCTTTATAGTGACTTACAGTTTAACTGGCAGTTTTTGACCTGTGTCCTCATCTTTGCCTTGTCAATTTAAATCTTCTTTTAGCTTTTTGTGTTTATGTATTTGAAGTATGTACATCCCCTTTAATACATACATGGTTGTCAGGTTTAGGAATGTAAAGTTAAAAGTTTATCATTAATATGACATGCTTTGATGGTGATTGAAGATTTATGTTTCTATACATAACATTAACAAGTTCAAAGCAGTAAAATTGTATGCAGACATAAGTATGAAAATTATATATTTGAAAAGTCTTTCAATTTATCTTAATCTTCTGTTGTCATAGGGTTGGGATGATTTGTAATTATCATATATGTATTATCATCGTTTAGTGATTTCTATACATTATTGAGAGACCGTGGAGTTGTTGCTTTGTGTGATAAGGCAATGAATCAACCTGTGCAATAATGTCATCTATAAGCTTTTACTTTGAAGTTCCATGCCATTGTTTGGCTTACTTTGGTATTGTTGAATACTTACCTAATGAGTCACTTAAATCTGATATGCATCACTCACTGAAACCTTGCAGATCTTGCAATGTATTACGGGATTTACCCTAAATTAATTTCATCCAAAAAGTTAGAAAATAAATATCTTTTAGTAATACCATGAAAACAAACACATTTTCTTGTTATTTAATGCTTTTTTTCATATTAGTTGCTTTTAGGTTGTTTTATTCTTGATCTCTTATCTCATTTAATTCCGTTTGTTCCTGTTCTTCATCAGCATCAGAATCATCATCATCAGCAGCAGCAGCATCTTTTGTAAACATTTCCCCCTTGTAATAACAGTTTAGCCTGTTACTAATTTCAATGACAGTGAGTTGACCAACAAGTTTGGGTTGATATTCAAGTATTGAATCATAGCACATGGCCAATCCATGTATTTAAAGGGGCTTTTTCACAGATTTTGGCATGTATTGAAGTTTATCATTAGATGCTTTTTATTGATAAATGTAAACATTGGATCTTAAAAGTTCCCTTTAAAAAAAGAATAAAAATTAAAGAAAGAAAAAACACTCAACTGGGCTCGAATCACTGACCCCTGGAGTAAAAGTCTATCGCTTAGACCACTCGGCCAACCCTGCTCATACAATGAGTGATGTATTTTATACTTTATATAAGCAATCCTTGTTGTATCACAAAATATAACGACATCAACAGAACTCTCCAAATTATTCAATCGTTTCGCTTTGCAACGCTTTATAATTTTCAGGATTTTAAATCGTCAAAAGATGCATTTAATGGATATTTTAGAGCATGGTAAATTTTCAGTATTACTGTTTCCTCACAAATATAAATACAGCAAAAAATTTCTAATCTAGAACATTATTTTACATTTTGTCAATTTACCAAAATGTGAAAAGGCCCTTTTAAATCTCAGTACAAACTATATGCATAATGTTCTATGTTGGTTTACTGGGAGTTGATTAGTCATTGTAGGCTCAGGTACTATGTAAAAGTTATTTGTGTACTTTTGCACTCTTAAGTGAACAACAAAGTATAAGTACACTTACAGGTTATGGAAAATATACGTATAAAAGCACCCCGGAGTATGGCTGGATGCCTTTAAGCGGAATTGTTTTCACCCGGTGAACATTGTAGTATACCAAAGAGGACCTGGCGTACATTTAAGTAGTACCTGAGCCGACAAAAACCATTTGATTTTTACTGGGTAAGGATATCGTATCTCCACTTTATCCTCAACCTCCTTCTCCTTATTATTACCATCATCGTTATCATCTCTTTTTTAAGTTTTTTATCAGAATTCTTGTTGCTTATGCTCTGAAAGAAAATGAAGAAAATATTCATTCCAGCAGACACGGTGGAAATGGGTGTCCTAGTGACACTTCGAAGTTTATTTAACCCCTTCCCACTCAGAAGCAAAGTGAAAAGGGCATAAAACCAGAACAGCCTGCGAGTAACTCGAGTATCTCGCAGTCTGTTCAGGTTTTATACTGTTTGCTACTCATCAGTATCTAAGGGATGGTTATGAAGCCTTTAAAACTTGAATCTAGCAGAAAAAGTCTTTAATTAAATGTAACTTTCTAAGAGGCCCACAAATGCGTCAAAATATGTATTTAAATGGTGAAGGGTTAATCAAGGAATTGCATCTGTTTGTTCCTTGAATCCCCCAGTACAGGTCTCCTGGAGTTATAATTTACTATAATTTGTTCCATGTTTTTATCATTTTAGGTGTTCATGGCTTTTTAATTTTGTGTAATGCATTTCACTTTCATGTTTATTGGTTCTGAAGATTTTCTAAATCATAAAAGAGGCTTTTGTTTTATGGATTTTTAATAGGCTTAATATTTTTTTATTAAAGGTTTCCTGTGCTAAAGAATAAAAATCTTGGCTGTGAACTTGAAAGTTATTGAGTCTGGCATTGGAAAAACAGGGCTTAATGCATGTGCGTAAAGTGTAGTCAAAGATCAGATGCAGTCTGCACAGGCTAATCTAGTATGAAACATTTTGCATATACTGAATTTTCATACAGAGTCTTCCTTAGATTAACCCTTTGCATGCTGGGAAATTTGTAGTCTGCTAAAATGTAGTCTGCTGAATTTCTAAAATTAGCATTTTCTTCGATTTTTTTCACAGAATACTATCAGAATAGCAAACAGTTTGGATCCTGATCAGGCGCCACGTTCTGTGGCGTCTTATCTGGATCCAAACTGTTTGCAAAGGCCTTAAAAATTTGGTTCCCGCATTGGAAGGGTTAACAAAAATTACACTACACAAAGGGATGTCCCTGATTAGTGTGTACGGTATTCACAGACTAACCTGGGATGATACTTTAGGCACATGCATTGTACGGTATTCACAGACTAATCTGGGATGATACTTTAGGCACATGCATTGTACAGTATTCACAGACTAATCTGGGATGACACTTTAGGCACATGCATTGTACGGTATTCACAGACTTATCTGGGATGACACTTTAGGCACATGCATTGTACAGTATTCACAGACTAATCTGGGATGACACTTTAGGCACATGCATTGTACGGTATTCACAGACTTATCTGGGATGATACTTTAGGCACATGCATTGTACGGTATTCACAGACTTATCTGGGATGACACTTTAGGCACATGCATTGTACAGTATTCACAGACTAATCTGGGATGACACTTTAGGCACATGCATTGTACAGTATTCACAGACTTATCTGGGATGATACTTTAGGCACATGCATTGTACAGTATTCACAGACTAATCTGGGATGACACTTTAGGCACATGCATTGTACGGTATTCACAGACTTATCTGGGATGATACTTTAAGCACATGCATTGTACAGTATTCACAGACTAATCTGGGATGACACTTTAGGCACATGCATTGTACGGTATTCACAGACTTATCTGGGATGATACTTTAAGCACATGCATTGTACAGTATTCACAAACTAATCTGGGATGATACTTTAGGCACATGCATTGTATGGTATTCACAGACTAATCTGGGATGACACTTTAGGCACATGCATTGTACGGTATTCACAGACTAATCTGGGGTGACACTTTAGGCACATGCATTGTACGGTATTCACAGACTTATCTGGGATGACACTTTAGGCACATGCATTGTACGGTATTCACAGACTAATCTGGGATGACACTTTAGGCACATGCATTGTACAGTATTCACAGACTAATCTGGGATGACACTTTAGGCACATGCATTGTACAGTATTCACAAACTAATCTGGGATGATACTTTAGGCACATGCATTGTACAGTATTCACAGACTAATCTGGGATGACACTTTAGGCACATGCATTGTACGGTATTCACAGACTTATCTGGGATGATACTTTAGGCACATGCATTGTACGGTATTCACAAACTAATCTGGGATGATACTTTAGGCACATGCATTGTACAGTATTCACAAACTAATCTGGGATGATACTTTAAGCACCTGCATTGTACAGTATTCACAAACTAATCTGGGATGATACTTTAGGCACATGCATTGTACGGTATTCACAAACTAATCTGGGATGATACTTTAGGCACATGCATTGTACGGTATTCACAGACTAATCTGGGATGATACTTTAGGCACATGCATTGTACGGTATTCACAGACTTATCTGGGATGATACTTTAGGCACATGCATTGTACAGTATTCACAAACTAATCTGGGATGATACTTTAGGCACATGCATTGTACGGTATTCACAGACTTATCTGGGATGATACTTTAGGCACATGCATTGTACGGTATTCACAGACTAATCTGGGATGACACTTTAGGCACATGCATTGTACGGTATTCACAGACTAATCTGGGATGACACTTTAGGCACATGCATTGTACGGTATTCACAGACTAATCTGGGATGACACTTTAGGCACATGCATTGTACGGTATTCACAGACTAATCTGGGATGACACTTTAGGCACATGCATTGTACGGTATTCACAGACTAATCTGGGATGACACTTTAGGCACATGCATTGTACAGTATTCACAGACTTATCTGGGATGATACTTTAGGCACATGCATTGTACGGTATTCACAGACTAATCTGGGATGATACTTTAGGCACATGCATTGTACGGTATTCACAGACTTATCTGGGATGATACTTTAGGCACATGCATTGTACGGTATTCACAGACTAATCTGGGATGATACTTTAGGCACATGCATTGTACAGTATTCACAGACTTATCTGGGATGATACTTTAGGCACATGCATTGTACGGTATTCACAGACTAATCTGGGATGACACTTTAGGCACATGCATTGTACGGTATTCACAGACTAATCTGGGATGACACTTTAGGCACATGCATTGTACGGTATTCACAGACTAATCTGGGATGACACTTTAGGCACATGCATTGTACGGTATTCACAGACTAATCTGGGATGATACTTTAGGCACATGCATTGTACACCATTTTCACAGAGCAAGGCCAATTTAGTTTCAAAAGTACAGAATATTATATTTTTTATGCCTCCGGATCGAAAGATCAGGGGTATATTGTTTTTGGCCTGTCTGTCATTGTATGTGTCAGTGTGTGTCCCAAACTTTCACCAAAACTTTAACCTTCTTCATAACTTTTGCAATATTGAACATAGCAACTTGATATTTGGCATTCATGTGTATCTCATGGAGCTGCACATTTTGGGTGGTGAAAGTTTTTTGGGTCAAGGTCATCCTTCAAGGTCAAAGGTAAAAAACAACAATGCAAAGCGGCGCTTTAGGGGGCATCGTGTTTCTGACAAACACATTTCTTGTTTATATCTGATCCAATGTAACCATCTGATCTGAATACATTATTTGCTATTGTTGATTCTAGTACAGTCGGAATTGTCAAAAATAGTTCGAGACATCCGGAACTCAAGCCATCCGATTTCTAATATATTTTGTTTACAAACAAGTCTGCAGTATATTTTAACCTCCAGTTGAAGAGAATACATATTGCTTAAACTCCGTACTACTTTGCACTACTTACTGCTTTTGGATTTATAAGATAATAAGAAACAAATATAAACTTAATACTTTTATCTACGAATATTTTTAAACAGTTACAAATTCAATTAACAAATAGCATTTATTGAATATCAGCACGTTTAGTATAGCATATTTTAAGGTAACACGTACAGAGCACTAGAGAACAAAACCTGCATCAGCACTAGCTCATACATACACATTATTTACATACGAGACGACACTACATTCCTTTTTTTTTTTTTTTTTTTAAGAATGACATTATGTCCGTCTGTGTTGCCATCCGTAGCTGTCGTCAGACATTATGTCCGTCTGTGTTGCGTTCCGTAGCTTTCGTGAAAAATGAAGTATTTTTTGCGATTATGCCGTTGCAGCCATTATGATACAGCATGTACAAGAACGCCAGCTTTTAATACAAAATGTCATCTTTTACTCAAATCAATTAACAATTGAGTAAATGACATGTTAGCAAACAGGTGTTAAATCAGTTATAGTGTCCCTTTAATCAAGTGGTCATAATCGATTAGCAGTTTATGCGACCGGTGTTAAATCAATTTGTGCGTGCCTTTAATCAAGCGTTCTTAATCGATAACACTTTTTGGGACCCGAAGCAAGTTCAAGCCATCCTAACAAAAGAACGTGTGAAAACTGTAGCCGGGACTGTGAAAACAGTGCGAGTCATCCGATAATTCGAGCCAAGCGAGTTCGAGCCATCCAACACAATTTTATATGAACATATAGGCATACAAAATCGGTGCTTTGATGCGAGTTTGAGCCAACCGGAAATTCGAGCCAAGCGAGTTCAAGCCATCAGGTTTCGACTGTATTTGAATATTTGAACTTAATTAATTAATTAAGACCAATAATTGTTGCTGAAATAATAGCCTATTTAATAATTGTAGTATCTTTAAAGCTAAATATTGTGTAATGCTTTTATAGAATCAGAAATTTATATTTATGGAATGATAAAAAAATTGCGTCACAAAAAGGAATACAAATGGCAACAGTTGTGCAAGATAGTGCTCACACTTAATAGCTGTTTTTGTTGCATTACCCATTTTATGTGCAAGAAATATTGCAGATATAATTATGTTGTTTGGTGTGATGGTAATGATACATTTGTCTAAAAACCAACTGTTACAGAATAAAAATGGTTTGGTGATGCAATTTATGACTCCAATGTCATTCAGAGAATGAAATAGAATCTTTTTTTTAAGGATTCAAGAGGCGGAACGATGCATCGCAATAATGTGACAGATTACTGTTAATGCGAAACTCATGTATCTCATTCTTATTTCACAATAGCCAGCACAAGCTATGAATTAAGCTGTAGGCATGCATATAGGGTTTAATAACAAAAGAGCAATCTCCTGTTGCAACACTGAAATGTCTGTTAAATGTTTTCTATATCATATGTATTTCATTCATGGGAGATATTTCATTGAAGGTTTTTCATTCACCCATTTTAGCTTTGTAATACAAAGAATAAAGTAACAAAACTTTATGTTGATAAAGTTCATGTACTTTTTTTCCCCCAAAAGTGCTCATTTGAATAATTATATGTGTTACTTCAATAATTGTATCTCTTGCAGAAAAAATGTGTTCCATTTTTTGGACAATAAGTGTTAAGTAAAGATTTTAAGCAAATTCAATTATAGGACATACTGATTGTATTAGCATCCTGCGACTTGTTTGTAGTTTCTGGTTTCTAGCTAAACGCAACAAACAATTCATTTCTGTGTCAAGAACTTTCCTATTAAAATTCTGATTCATTGAGACTTGCATAATAAAGCCCTTTGTTACTAGCATGGTGACAGGGCACATGCCCATGTCAGGTTATGTTATCTGCTGATAAGCCTTTGCACTTGGGCTTATCAGCTCAGTGCTGGGCTGGGATGTAATAGTGCAGGATAATCAAATACATGGTCTGTTCTGTGTAAAAGTAATTATGAGTTATGTTGCCAGTGTCTTTGAAATCTGATGAAGGACAATAAATTAATTAAATTGACTTCCACTGTGAAAAAGGTCTTGAGTATTACAGGGCCAGTCGCAATAAAACGTCATCTGCATGGTGGTTAATGGGGGAGGGAGGGAGGGGGGGGAGGTAAGGCTAGCATAGTAAAAGTGGTTGGATTATATCCCTTTACCACTCAGATAAGCACTTTGACACCTTTGGTGTCTCATAGAAAATCAAATCAAATTTAAGACCTTTTTTGTAGATTGAAGTTTTAAAGGCTTCATTTCCAGCCCTAAAATACTGATGAACAGCAAACAGCATAAAACCTGAACAGACTGCAAGTAACTCGCAGGCTGTTCTGGTTTTATGCTGGTTGCATATAGCCCTTTTCACTTTGCTTCTGAGTAGGAAAGGGATATACGCTTCTCACCTCAGCAACCAGAGTTTGATGCCCACTTGGTGTGCTGCTGGGTTTGGTTGGAGGCCATCATACTTAGTTTAATCCAAGTTATTTTAGCTCTATAGCATCGAAGGCTTATTTGAAACGCTCTCGAGTCCGTTTCCTGGAACTAGGACCAGAAAGGTGTCTATGGGGGAGATCTTATAATGCTTCCACAATGGGAATAGAATCCATGAACTCCATTGACAGGAGGACACCATATCTATTACGCCATAGCCACCTGTTATCATATGTGACAGATGGGGCTTCCACTCAGCATCTTGGTGTCCCCCTTACAGTGTGCCTTTTTTACTGACATTTCCCAATTACAGTTAATTCAATAAGATTTTCCCCCAATCCAATTTAAAAATGGTCCTGTCCCCATTCCCAAAAAGTTGAAAAACCAAATGAAGTTGTATATTTTATATGAATTCTTTCCATAAGCATGATAAGTATATTCTCACATTGAAACAAATGACTAACAATTGTGAATGTAACATAATAATGTAATAAGAAGTTGTTTTATAATACAAAACAAGACTATTGCCATCTGGCAATCAGATTAGGTTAAAATGGTTATTTTAATGTCATTAAGAAAGCCAATTCATCTAAATAACTTTACGCAATGTGCTGCTAGTGCATGTTTTTACATTTATCATGTAAATGACAAATTATCTCCATCTCTTAGTTTTGTAATTGTCTGTTGATATATATTCTTAATCATTGCCAAATCACAATATAAATCACTGTTTGCCCATATCGCATACAACTCAGCCTAAATTTACTGGGCAAACTGGGCTTAACCCTTTACCACAGTTAGATACGTATGTTGACGCATTTGTAGTCACTCTGAAAGTTGAATCTAATAAAGTCCTTTCTTATTATATTCAAATTTTAAAGGCTTCATTTCCAACTTTTTATGTCCCCCACTATAGTTTATTATTGTTTTTGCCCTGTCTGTTGGTTTGTTTGTGTGTTTGTTTGTTTGCCCCAACTTTAACATTTGCAATAACTTGTGCAATATTGAAGAAAGCAACTTGATATTTGGCATGCATGTGTATCTCATGGAGCTGCACATTTTGAGTGGTGAAAGGTCAAGGTCATCCTTCAAGGTCAGATGTCAAATATATAGCTTCAAAGCGGCGCAAAAGGAGACATAGTGTTTCTGACAAACACATATCTTGTTTTTTTAGATACTGATGAGCAGCAAACAGAATAAAACCTGAACAGACTGTGAGTTACCCGCAGGTTGTTCTAGTTTTCTGCTGTTTGCACATAGAGATTTTCCCTTGCTTCTGATTTGGAAAGGGTTAATGCATGTGTGTAAAGTGTCTTGCCAAATAAGCCTGTGCAGTCCGCACATACTAGTCAGGGACGACACTTTAAGCCTACACAGGATTAAAGTTAACAAGACATCTCCTTTTTACGAACAAATCCATAGAAGCGGAAAAATTCGTTCCTGATTAGGGAATCTTGGATGAGGCATTATGCACATGCATTAACCCTTTGCATGCTGGGAAATTTGTCGTCTGCTTAAATGTCGTCTGCTGAATTTCTTAAATTAGCATTTTCTACGATTTTTTTCAAAGAATACTATCAGAATAGCAAACAGTTTGGATCCTGATGAGACGCCACGTTCTGTGGCGTCTCATCTGGATCCAAACTGTTTGCAAAGGCCTTCAAAATTCCGTCCCCGCACTCAAAGGGTAAATCCCTGTTTTCTCAGACAGAGGCTGAAATAATCATGTCCATTGCAGTCCTGAAGAGGCCATAATCTACATCATCAGCACATATGTCGATGGCATGTTCTTGCTTTTCAAGCAATTTATTGTATTATCCATTATTTTAGTGAAATTGTCAAACTAATAGCGGTAGGTTATAATAAACTATCTGACATGACTGACTGTCTAACATGCATGATGAACAAACCACCAAGAATGCCCTTCTGGCAATGACAGATACATTCTCATACAGACCACAATACAACTACTAAATAATTGTATGCAAAAGTAAAAATAACAAAATCATTTAAACACTTAAAAGAGGGTTAAACAAATACATTTTCACAAATTGTTGATTTAGCAGTGATGATAGCTGTTTTGTATTAACCATTTACCACTTAGATGCATTTTTTGACGCATTTGTAGTCCCTTAAAAAGTTATATTTAATTAAAAGCCTTTCTTACTAGATCCAAGTTTTAAAGGCTTCATTTCAAACCCTTAGTTACTGATGAGCAGCAAACAGCATAAAACCTGAACAGACTGCGAGTTACTCACAGGCTGTTCTGGTTTTATGCTGTTTGCACATAGCCATTTTCACTTAGCTTTTAAGTGTGAAAGGGTTTAATTAGTAATCTCCCCTAGATCAAGACCACCAATATAAACAATTATAATTTTGACTCATTATAAGCACTATTTTTGTCAATTTGTACCCATGCATTTCAAGCAAAGGGGAGAGGGGTATAGTGTTTTCACTGCAAACATGTTTCCATGTGTGACTGTATGTCTGTCTTCTTGTCAGTAGACAAAAATTTCATTGTGGAATGAAGTTCTTCTGAACATCATGTCATTGTACAACATTCAAACTTGTATATATCCTTGTACAAGTTATGATACAAAGTTGTGCGTGTTGGGGAATTTTACTATTTTACATGACATTTCTACATTAAAAATTTACATGACATTTCTACATTAAAAATTGCAAATAAAACACTCTTTTCAAAATTTGACTCTTTATAATATTCTTAATTTACAACTTGCTACATATTAAAACATGTGGCATAAGGGGGTGTGGACGGTAGGGAATTGCAGGGGGGTAGAGGTGTAATTGTCACTACTTTTGTGATGAGCTTTAGTTACAATTTTGCAGGATAGTGTCCCTTTAAGTTATACCCCTCGTACCTCACAGGACACAAAGCTGTGCAGCTATTTTAGAGAGCTCGCTGCTGAGGCAGGAAGTTGCAAATCATCAGGAGCTTATTTCTCTCAAAGGCATGACCTGGATGTCAGGTTCATTAGGGAGAAAGGGGCAGAGGTGACCCTGTAAAGGGGTTAATATGTTAGCCCAAGGGAGTTATGACATGAATGTAAGGAGTGGGACATATATAATAATACATTAAATGTTAAATTGATAAAATAAAGATTACCATTAATCCACGAATATAATACGCATTTTTTTACCTGCCCATTTTCTCTTCAAGTAGGGGGTGCGTATAATATACAAGTTTAGAGCAGAACAAAATTGTTCCTGTGCAAATTTTCAACTTAATTGTTGTTATTCGCTTCACGGCAGCCATTTTGAACTACACCATTACATCAAAGGGGTGCAACAGGGCTCGCGCTGTCGTTCGCCATTTGAGCCATTTGCGAAAATATTGAGAATTTGGCTCAATAAAAATCTTATTTGCGAAAATCTAGTAAAATTTCATTGAAAACATCCGCCATTTATATCGGACTGGTTTTCTATATTTGTCTCTTTGTTTTAATGAAAAGGGTTCGCAATTCGATTGCCCGATTATGAGACATCGCTTGACCTTATTGTTATTAAAGTGCGCATGGTAGCTGGCCAATCAACATTGAGCTCGCTTACACATGAAATGACGTTGTCGAATGAAACGTGAGAACGGGAGGAGCTATCGGATAATATTGGGTTTATGCACAGACACTGTATACTTTGAACACACAGTTAATATCATCGTCTGCCTACAAAATAGCGACTGGACGCTAAGTCGTATAAAGAGATTAGCAAATGAAAAAAACAACTGACAATACCCGTAAATAAATATTTCTTAGCTGACCACTCTTTATCTTTCTACCGCATATTTACCATATTTATCTGAAGTAAAGAGTGGTAATTAAATAATTAGTTTTATGATGCTAATAGAGTATTACACCTTTCTGCCAATTGCCGAAGGTGATAATTAATTAATTTTTTTTTTTTACTCCCTAACTAACCTTAATGACAGCAGCCTATTTTAATTAAAGAGATCATGAAAAACAGGAGCGGTTTAAATGTATTTTAAGTTTAATTAAAGTATCAAGTTTGTAACACTTCGGAAAAGTAATTCATCTAGACAACTATAAAAACGGAAGTAACCATTTTGTCTTCTTATTACTTTATTATTATTATAATTATTATCATCCTGGATATTGTCAAATTGAATTAAATGTGAAAACAAAAAACAGTGTCTCTGCTTCTTTCTTTTGCAATTATGACTGTTTGACCCGGATGTCAGCAAGGGGCCCGTGTGTTATCGGTTACAATCAATGGTAATATAAACAATGGACTGAGATATTTATTATGCAACTGTCATGACAACAGCACTATAACACATCCCTATCAATATACCGGGGTATTACTGTGAAACAGATAGTTGACAACACCAAATTGATGTGCTATTTTCACAACACAAAAATATATTGACAAATTTTTTCGGAAATGGCCGATTTCGGACACTGATTTTTGGTGTGCGTATTTTACTCGGCTTTTCAATTTTTACCGTTAAATTTTGACCAAACTCGGGGGTGCGTAGTATACACAAGGGCGTATTATATTCGTGGATTTACGGTATTTCCCATCTTTTTGGAAAAAACACTTATACCAGAGGTGTAACTACACTGCTTTATTATAGTATATCCTCAGAAATAAAAGTTTTTATCCCCCTCCATAGGTGGAGGGATATTGTTTTGGCGTTAACCATCCGATCATTCGTCTGTCCGTCTTTCCGTCCGTCCGGCACTTTTGTGTCCAGAGCCATATCTTAGAAGTGCTTTGGCGGATTTCATTGAAACTTGGTATGAGTATATATATGGATAAGAGGATGATGCACGCCAAATGGCATTGTAAACCATCTGTTAATAACGGAGTTATGGCCCTTTGTATCTTAAAAAATGCTTTTTTAGTGTCAAATTTAACACTTTTGTGTTCAGAAGCATATTGGCAGGGGGGGGGGGGGATATCAATTCAATGAATTTGCTTGTTGTTTTTTTTACTCCAGCCTGAAATAATTGTCCTGAAGGTGTGCCATCAGCAATATACAATACTTAACACAAGCTGTGTCAGCAGATTTACCCATGGAGAGGAAAGCGTTGTTAACATAGCATTGAAAGAGATATGGAATCACGGGCCTTTGATCTCAGCTGTAATAATGATCATAACTTCTGATAGGCCAATGACAAGCAGGAACCATGCCCCAGAAAGTCACAGAAATGTTAGGTCATTAATTTTAATCGGCTCTCAGTGAAGGGATTGGGGCTGAAAAGGGATCCCTGATGTGTCCCCTTCTTGTGACCCCTGTATCAAGGGTTATGGTCTGACAAATGGGACATTATTTCAGTTGCACTGGGAGATGAATGGTTATGAGGTTTTTGTGTGTTAGATTTAAAGGAAGGGGAGCCAAGTCGGCATGTTGTTTTTCAAGCCAGAAGGTTGGAAAGGAAATGTGCCAATGGCATGCAGTGTGTGTGGCAGTCACCAGGGAAAGGTCACTGTGTGGATTGCCCAGAGTAATTGAATCAATAAACATTATTTGAGTTAGCATTTATTACCCAGATTAAAAGGACTTTTAAGACTTTCAAATATGTTTAGCCCATGTGAGAAACCCCTTACACAATTAATTAATTGCAATTGAATAATGGGACTTTTAACTTGATTTTTTTTTAAAACATGACTGTAATTATTATAAATGGAAAACAATAAAGGATATTTTCCAAACATTAAAAAAGATATGTTATTGGATTTTGCAGCCAATTTTAGAGCAGATGCAATGAACAAAAAGTAAGATTAAGACACTGTCTAATGTCTACCATACATCTTTTAAACTTGAAAATGAGCCTTGTTCTGGGAAAATGGGGCATAATGCATAAAGTGTTGTCCCAGATTAACCTGTGCATTCCAAACAGGCTTATCAGTTATGACACTTTCTGCATAAACTTGATTTCGGCTAAGAAGAGACCATTTTTAAACAAAAAATATCCTAAAGGCAGAAAATTTCATCCCTGATTAGCCTGTGGAGACTGCACAGGCTAATCTGGTATAACACTTTATGCACATTAAATAAGCCCAGTTTTCCCAGAACAAGACTCAAATGATGTCAGTTAAAAAAAGAGTGCTATCTTTATACCAAAATTTATGAACTTTTCAACTATTCTTCATCGAAGAGTAGCTTCTATCACCAAGGGCTTGATACCCAACCCATTCTGAACTAATTTTAGGGTGAAAGGGCCACTATCAGTTTGAAAATCACAAGAGAATGCCTAATGAGATCATGTGTTACATTATTAGCAGAGATAAGATTCATTCACACACAGTTCTGCTTTCCAGGCAGTTATGGAATTAAGGGAGATTGTATCCCTTGGATCTTTTAATTGCTTAATTAGTGGGCACCTGTTTGAGTGGTACAACTTGTTGGTGATAAGTACTGTTGATTACTGATTCCATGACGATCTGCTAACAATTTCTGCCTGGCCCAGTTCCTCTAATGGAAACACAAGGAATAATACCACATAGGACAGTTTGTACAGGACTTTTACATTTCCAAGATAGAAATTAGTGATTTTCCTTTTTTCCCGGGTGATGGGAATTAAGGTACGGGCCAGTAAATTGCCAAATTTGGTAGTCTGTCTGCTCAACTAGCTTTTTGAAACAGTTTTCCTGCAGTTTATCAGTTTATTTATTTGTAAGATTAAGATGAAGGCTCATAAGAGAGCACTTTGCAGTGATTCCTGACAGCAATTTTATAATATTTTCTGATTTAGTTTTGTTAATAATTAGTATTACATAATAATGATGTGGTTCTGGGCGATTAACTCTTCAGACTACCAAAGAACTAGAGATAGTTGCCCATCTTGGCTGGCCAGACTACCAAACAACTAGAGAGTTGCCCATCTTGGCTGGCCAGACTACCAAAGAACTAGAGATAGTTGCCCATCTTGGCTGGCCAGACTACCAAAGAACTAGAGATAGTTGCCTATCTTGGCTGGCCAGACTACCAAAGAACTAGAGATAGTTGCCATTCTTGGCTGGCCATACTACCAAAGAACTAGAGATCGTTGCCCATCTTGGCTCAGGCCAGACTACCAAAGAACTAGAGATAGTTGCCCATCTTGGCTGGCCAGACTACCGAAGAAGATAGTTGCCCATCTTGGCTGGCCAGACTACCAAAGAACTAGAGATAGTTGCCCATCTTGGCAGGCCAGACTACCAAAGAACTAGAGATAGTTGCCCATCTTGGCTGGCCAGACTACCAAAGAACTAGAGATAGTTGTCCATCTTGGCTGGCCAGACTACCAAAGAACTAGAGATAGTTGCCCATCTTTACTGGCCAGACTACCAAAGAACTAGAGATAGTTGCCCATTTTGGCTGGCCAGACTACCAAAGAACTAGAGATAGTTGCCCATCTTGGCTGGCCAGACTACCAAAGAACTAGAGATAGTTGCCCATCTTGGCTATCAACAGTAAGTTTCCATCCCAGTATAGTCAATACTCAAACAGTGCTGGGTGAATTAATCTTGTGGAAATGACTATCCCTCTCAGAGGCCAAGTGAAAATGGCTATGTGCAAACAGCATAAAACCAGAACAGCCTGCAAGTAACTCACAGTCTGTTCAGGTTTTATGCTGTTTGCTGCTCATCAGTATTTAAGGGTTTGAAATGAAGCCTTTAATCTAGTAAGAATGGTCTTAAATTCAATGTAACTTGCTAAGGGACTACAAACGCATCAAAATACATATCTAAGTGGTAAAGGGTTAAGGTAGCAGAAAGCTAATTGAAATGTGAGAGGTGAAAGTGGGCAACAAATTGCTTGGCTCTCAACAATGATATGCCTGCTAAGGGTCTGTCAGCAGAAACTGTTTTCTGTCATTGATTGATATGCTTTGTACTGCAAAATGCAAATAGCATAATTTAGTTTTGGTAACCCAATACCTTATCAAGTATATTTTAGAAAGGATACATCTTGACCGTTGGCATATCTATATTTAGTACTTTTTGCAATATAAGTAGCTTAATTAGAAGCAGGATAATGTTAAGCATTTTTAGGATGTGTACAGTGCATGACACTTAATCAATTATCAATTTATCAAGTTTGATGTACAAATAAAATGCAGTTTTTTGTGGTGAAACCCACACCAGTTTTCTATTTTTTCCAAAATTGGAAGGGGGTCAACCAGAAACAGTGTAAAATGTCAAAACCGTTGACTGCTGGGGATTATTGTATTTTTCTCTATATGGTTCATGTTACCAAAATGTGTATTGGTGCTTTTTAGATGACAATGGTGATACCCTATATCAGAATGGTCAAGGCCAGTTAGCCCCTTTGTTTTGAGGATTTTTTCTCCCCACTTTCCATCATCCCTTGGTAAAAAGCATCAGTCCCTGATGCTGGGACCACCAGAGTAGGGATATCAACTATCTTGATTTGATATTTGCAATGCATGTTGTGGGAATTTTGTGAACTGACCTGCACCAGTGCACTCAGATGACCAGCTGATTCCAGTGGCCTCTTGACCATGGGTCATTTCATGTCTGGAAACAGTTGGCCAGCCCAAAAGGGCTTATCAGATGTAAAAAGAACTTGAAAATTTACTGTTAAATTGATTTCACATATTTCAAGATTTCAAGGCTAGGTTTTGTTGTTTTTCTACACATGTTAAAGTGATATGTTTAATGATATGTCCTTGGTTGACCTCACGATGGCCTGGGGAGGTCACAAGAAATGTTTATTGCCAGTTGGGTTATATACCACTGATGGTTCACTGGTTCAGAAACAGTTTTCTATGATATATTTATATAGTTATTTATTGGATGGCTTCAAGCTAGAAATAGTATGATTTTATTATTATTAACACTAACTAGTACCAATGGTGTCAGCTTTTCAAATTCACATTTGCTGATGGATCTTTCTTGCTTTAAAGAGATGTATTCTTACATACAAATTGAACAAAGATGCTATAAATGCATGTACTCTAATAAAAAAATATGGAATTCTTTTGTATGTTCACAATATGTACACATATAAACATTGTAAATACACATATGATCCAACCTTTTCTATGAAAAATATGTTTGCCGCCAGTTATGCTGTCAAACATGAGCATGTTCCATATCTTAGTCTTATTTAACGGTACATTTGCTTTCATGTAGTCAGCTATGACAACAGGGTCATTCAAAATATGTCAGTTTAAAAAATTTATATGACTAAACATCTTGTCAGTTGCCCCCAAAGCTGGTATGTGACAAACACAACTTAATTGCTTTTGAATTGATTTATGTGGAGGCAAAAGTTTACAACTTTCTTTTATCAGAGGACAAATGAACTTATGGTAGTCCTATGGTTAAAAGTAATATTGCTGGAAATAGACTCATATGTTGCCCACAGCAAATATTTGTTAAGTATTTATATGAGTCGCCTCAGGCAAAAATGGATCTTATCTCATATGCTGGCAGCGTATCTCAAGACTGACTTGTGCATCGGCAGAGTGTTGTCAAGAGTTACGCTGTCCGCTATGTCATGCAAGGTTTATTTTTATGAGCGGACAGGAACGTTCCTGACCTGACAGCGCAGATTTGCCGGCAGGTCTGGGGCTAGCAGGCTGCATATGGTATAAGACTCATTTTCACATAATGCATTTCTTTTTTTACGCAATTCAGCAACTTGATGTAGCCAACATACTAACAGTGCTGCTGTCTTGTTGGTCTGTGGTTGCGTTCACACCATACAGGATGCTTTTAAATGTTTGTTCTAGCATCAACTATGCGTTCTGCCATATTTGGATGTCCAGATTTTGTTTAAAATGAAATTTTTAAATTACTTAATGGATTTGAAGTAAACAAAGATTAGGTAATGCCAAATACTTTTTGGGTCTTTTTATGAAACTTTTAATGTTACACAAAGGCTTTGGGTGTGAAACACTCAATAAATTGTTTTTGTGAAACATAAAATTTAGAATAAATGTCAGTATGCATATGTTTACTGCATTATCTATCATATCTTTAATTAATTATCATTAGTAATATGTATGTTATTTTTATGCTCCCCCAAAATTTTTGGGGGGAGCATATAGTCGCTGCTTCGTCTGTCTGTGCGTCCGTCTGTGCACAATTTTTGTCCGGGCTATTTCTCAGCAATTAATGACCAGAATTCAATTAAACTTTATGGGATCTTCACTACCAAGAGGGGATGTGCATATTATCAGCCAGTTCTAGTCAGATGATTTTTCACAGAGTTATGACCCTTTGAAATTTTCCATTGTACATATAGTGCAATTCTTGTCCGAGCTATTTCTCAGCAACTTATTACAGGAATTCAATGAAACTTTATGGGAAGCTTCACTACCAACAGTAGATGTGCATATCATCAGCCGGTTATGGTTGGATGATTTTTCACAGAGTTATGGCCCTTTGAAATTTTCTATAAACTGTACATATAGTGCCATTCTTGTCCGGACTATTTCTCCCAAACTACTGACTGGAATTCAATGAAACTTTATGGGAAGCTTAACTACCTTTAGGAGATGCGCATGTTATTTGTGGGTTTAGGTTAGATGATTTATTTAGAGAGTTATGGCCCTTTGAAATTTTTAAGTTGCTAAACCATCCATCGTGTTATTTTGTCCAAAGTTATGCCCCTCAAGACGTTGCCTTTTATCTGAATATAGTGCAATATTGTGACAAAAAAAACTTTGGGGAGCATCACCCGTCTCCCACGGTTTCTGTATTCAGACAGTAATTATCATGCAAACAGTAATACAGATGTACAATGCTGCATTTAAACGCAGATGTGAGGGGGCTGTGGAGATAGACAGTTTTTATTAATTTGCTGCATTTTGCACCTTCCATCACCAAATATCTAGACAGGACCGCAGACATCATTTATCATGGTTAAACATTGTTGAAAGTTTTGTCTCTAATCGAGTGCACACAATGTGACGTTTTTTTTTAAATGCAAGTTATGATTATCTCCACGCTTTTCAGAAAAGCATGGGGATTATGTGCTTATCTCCGCTGTCTGACCGTCCGTCCATCCTGGCCACTATCTCCTCCTACACTATTAGCACTAGAACATTGAAACTTACACACTTGGTAGCTATGAGCATATGTGCGACAGTGCACTATTTGGAATTTTGATCTGACCCCTGGGTCAAAAGTTATGGGGGTTGGGGTGGGGCCGGGTCAGAGATTTTCACTCATTTTACTAACAACATGCGGCGTGGGGATACGCGTCGGCTGCAACCGCACCATTTCTAGTTTAAAATGAATAAAAAAGATATGTACGTGGTGTTTACGTAATTTGAATTCAATATTTATAAAAGGAGTGTCTGCGCTTGTATTATCTTAAATTATAGGCTTAATATTGTGAACACATTGCAGTAAGTGGTGAAAGATATTATAATCCATGTTGATCTGAAACGGGTCTAATGCTATAAGGGGCCAGCGTAACTCCAGACCAGCCTGCGCATTTGCACACAGTGGTCAGGAGCTACGCTGTCTGTAAATTAGAATATGGAAAATATTGTGGCTTTCTAATGGACAGGGTAGTTCCTGCGCAACTGGGCAGGCTGGTTTGGAGCTTCACTGGCCAGATATGGCATATTAAGTGATAAGAAATGACCAAATGTTTATGATTTGAATATCATAGTTTTTGTACTTAATAATTATTTGAACTTCTTTTTTTCAAAGCTCTTTAAGTTATGTTTGTAAGAGTGTACCTTTCAAACTCTCATTACAATTTTATTCTCATCAAGTAGATATTCTAATGATTATATTACTGCATTATTTTTTTACTGATATTATTTGTCAATTATATTGTCTCCCACATCTCTGACCTTTTACCCTAGTAGCCCTATTTTCCTTTAACGTGATGAGTGTTTAGTGCAAATAAGATGCATCTTGTATATAAATACTTAGCAAATACATTGGTATCCCGCTTATCACCACTTAAATCTACCTGAAGTGAGGAGCACAGGGTTGCCCTGGTTAACCTTGTTCATTTCCTGTGTAACAGTGATTGATTGCCCAAAATTACTGTTTTACAAACTGCAAGCTTTCAAAATGTATTCATTACAAGACTTCACCTGTTTTCATTTGAATAGGCTGGATTCAAAAGTTACCAGCCATGCTGTTGTAAAGCATTAAAAGGGGCTAATGTTATTCAATTGACTTTTTGCGGACTCCCCAAATGACTTCTCCAGCACAAAGGGGCTGACATACCAACACTCCGATCAGCTTTGCATTACCCCATTACATCTCACAATAATGTGGTTAAATTTTACTGTTAAGTGGTTTTGTGGTTTTTATCCGGCTGGCTTTGCATAAATTTGGCAGACTGTTGTCAAACAGTCTTTTTCTTCTAATATTGTAGTGAAATAAATTCATTAAAAATACTGAAATGTGCCAGGGGATATTTGTGGATTAAGCGTGTCACATAACTGGCTAAATCTGTAGGAAATCCCTATTTAATGGATGCCATGGCATTCATAGGTTAAAAAATGGAGATCATACCCAAATAGAAAAAAATAATGATAGCCATTGTTAACATAGGGCTCATATTGACCTTGTCATAAATACCTTGAATAAAACTTCTTTGTTCTTTAACAGTAAAATTCAAACAAATGAAAGGTCAACTAAACTTTGTGTCAGGATATTATATAACTCAGTTAAGGATTTGTGCGCCTGTGCCAGTTACATCCCATATAGTTGCCCCAATTGTAAAGTTATCATTTTAATATGTTAGGGTCCAATATAGCCATGGATACATGTAAAGCTGTTTTACAAGTTTAAACAATCTATTAGCTAACCAAGCACTTTGCTAATTACTACATTCTTTCTTTGATTCCTGCTTGTATCCCATCCTGTGTGTATCCCTGGTAATCCTCAACATAATCCCCTTCTTATTGGATCCCATCTTAATTGAATCAACTTCTTTTTGTACCCCTCCTGTTTGGATCATTTCCTGCTTATACCCCCTCCTGCTTGTACCCCCTCCTGCTTGTACCCCCTCCTGCTTGTATCCCCCCGCCTTGTATCCACTCCTGATTGTATCTCCTCCTGCTTGTTTCCCCTCCTGTCTGTATCCCCTCCTGCATGTATCACACTTCTGATTGTACCCCCCTGCTTGCATCCCACTTCTGTTTGTACCCCCCTGCTTGCATCCCTCTCCTGCTTGTACCCCTCATGTTTGTATCCCTACCTGCTTGAACCCCTACTGTTTGGATTCCCTCCTGCTTTTACCCAATCCTACTCATATTTCCTCCTGGTTGTATCTCCTCCTGTATGCATCCCCTCCTGCATGCATCACACTCCTGCTTGTACCCCCCCCTCCTTCTTGTTTCTCCTCCTGCTTGTACCCCTCATGTTTGTACACCTACCTGCTTTCATCCCCTCCTGCTTGCATCCCCTCCTATTCCTTCTGTGTATTCCAATGATCAAGATTGCAGTCTCAACTTCTACCAAACACAGCAATGTAAACCACAAACTCATACCACAAATTCACACCTGGTACCTTCATTCATACCACACCAATAATTGATCATTAGAATACATTGCATAATGAATTTTATTTTTTATTTATACAAAGCAATACAATTTGCATAATAAATGGAAAAAAAAACACAGACTTTTTTATAATGTCATTGTGGTGCAAATAAAATTATTGAAATTAAATAACGCCAATACCCCCATGTCTTCCTCAGAAACAGACACCTGTTGATTGTTGTTTTTCTTGTTGTATTGGTATTATTAAAAGGATATTCTCATTATGTCTGATAATTAAAGTAGAATTCAATGATTTCCCCACATGTCTGATATTTTACATATATTGTTTTTGTAGTTACCTCCCTGTCACTATTAAAGTTTGTGATGAACAGATGAAACACTTAAAGAATCAGATAGCATGCTAACCATAGCTCATAGCATAATTTCATTTTGTATTTCCACTGAATATTCCACTTAAAGGGATCTTTTCACGCTTTGGTAAATTGACAAAATTGAAAAAAGTTGTTTCAGATTCGCAAATTTTCGTTTTAGTCATTATATTTGTGAGGAAACAGTAATACTGAACATTTACCATGCTCTAATATAGCCATTATATGCATCTTTTGACGATTTTAAAACCTAAAAATTATAAAGCGTTGCAACGCGAAACGATTGAATAATTTGGAGAGTTCTGTTTTTGTCGTTAAATTTTGTGAAACTACGAAGATTGCTTATATAAGGTATAAAATACGCTCAGCATGTGTACTCGGCGGAATAGCTCAGTAGGCTAAAGCGTTTTTACTTTAGGACTCTGGCAGGACTCCAGGGGTCACTGGTTCGAAACCTGGTCCGGGCAATGTTCTTTTCCTTTTTTTTCATTTTATTCTTGATTTTTTACTGGAGCTTTTACGATCCAATGTTTACATTTATCGATATAAAGCATTTAATGAATAAGTTAAAAAATGCCAAAATCTGTGAAAAGGCCCCTTTAATGTTTTACGAGTGATTTCGCTTTCATTTTCAAAGGAAAGCATACATGTAGTTGTTTTTTTTAAATTAGTTTTTTAAAAGATTGAAATCAGAAAGGACCACTATCATACTCTACCATCCAGTATAATGAAGGCTTCAAGATGCCACATAAATTGCCAATATAAATATCAATGCATCTTTAGTAATAACAAATAAAACAAGTCTCATAGTGAAATTAGTTCGCAAAAAAAGTAATTTGTTAGATAGCCGAGCTTGAAAACAGTACAACACATTATCAAAGTTATGTGAAGAAATAGTGCTATTGCCAGATGTAGTCATTATTAAATGCTTTAAACGAAGTTTATTGTTTGGGAAATTTATTTCCTTATATGATAAACAATTGCCTTATGATTTTTAAAATAACAACCAGTATTTTCTTGTTGTTCCTGCTGTCTGTAGATGTTGTAAATCGCTCAGAATAATATTTGTAATCAAAGTCCATTTTACACACACTCATAACCTTTTCATATCACTATTGCAGAATTTGGGAGATTTCACAATAAATGCCAAAGGCAGTAGAACTATTGGCACCTTTGTGAAACTTGTGTATTTGTTGGGCAAGGTCAGTGAACAACTAAAAACAGAATTCACAGAGGGACCTCTTACTGTTGTTGTTATTGTAATGAAAAACACATAATTTTCCTTTTTGTAAGACTGGTTAGTTCAACAGTTAGCTTTGGATTTGTTGTGATAATGACCAATAGCTAATAACAGTGGCATCTTGTCCCCATTGTGACTAGACATTGTAAAAGTCGGGTGAAAATTAACTTGATTTTTATGCAAAGATTAAACTTGAAGCAACGACCCCAGTGACTTGTTTTCAAACTTAAGGGCCTGGGACAATGGTACAAGGGCCCTGAAGGGTTCACTGGTCAAAAAATGTAGAAACTGACCAGTTTTCCCAGGGTGAAATGCCCGCCTGGAATGCAGGCCTGACTTGGCTATCTCTAGATGTTTCTGTCAAGGGAGTTGGTAATGATTTTTACAGCTCAATAAAGTTTTTGGGTGAAATGAAAAGGAGGAATAATTTTTGTCTTCTTTTACAATGAGGGCAATTACTGCAAGCATTAATAGAACTGATTTCAGGATTGATAGTGGTCAACAGTTGGGTATTTCTAAAGTTCATGAGGAAAAATCTAAACTTTGATTTCAATCATGACAAGCGTTTGCTGAATAAATGATTCTGTCAGGTCTCACAACCATTATGTCCAATATGAAGTCATTACTGTCCAAGCCAAAGGTCTTTCAAATCCTATTCATGTTCCTTATACATGGATGACATTTAGACAAGATTAAGATGAGATCTCTTGAGGACACCAAACGATTATGACCCTTTTTTCACCTTATGTGACAACTCTGCTCATAATAGCAATTTGATTGCTTGAAAAAGAATTTGGCGATTCAAAGACTGTCTTACTGCCTACGCTTCATTCTGTAACTTAATTCACGTTCTGGAAAAAAAAGGCGTTATGTATACTCCTAAAGTTTCAACCCAGAAAAGTTTCAACCCAGATTAGCCTGTGCAGTCCACATAGGCTAATCAGGAAGGATACCTTCTGCTTTATTGTATTAAATTATTTTCACGAAGTCTCTTCTGAGGGAAAATCCAATTTAGGCGGAAAGTGTCCTCCTTGAATAGTCTGTGCGGACTGCGCAGGCTAATCAGGGATGATACTGTGGGCACATACACTAAGCCTTATTTCCCAAAGTGCTTCTCATTTATACATCAATTAAAATGAAAGCTCAGAGATTAAAACATTTCTTATTGGTTATTTTTTTCCCTTGACCCTTTACTGCTTAGATACATATTTGTACGCAATTGAAGTCGCTTGGGAAGTTAAATATAATTAAAGACCTTTCTTGATAGATTCAAGTTTTAAAGGCTTCATTTTTAATCCTTAGATACTGATGAGCAGCAAACAGCATAGAAACCTGAACAGAATGCTAGTTTGCACATAGACATTTTCACTTTGCTTCTAATTTGGAAATTGTTAATAAAGACATGGTTTGCAACAGAGAACATAAAATGGTTATTATATAAAAGCAGTTAATAAGCAACTACCATCACTGTGACCTCCAATGCATGTTGTAATAAATTATATTATTACTCTGTTATATTGTATAAATTCATATACTTTAACACATTTTGTTAAATATTGTATTTGCTATTGACAATAGTTTTTACAAATATTGTGGAAATCAAACTGGTAATACTGCCTCATCCTATATGATCTGTTCAGTTCTTTTTTCCCATTCCCATAGCACATTTCAATTAACAGCTGCACATTATGATTTTTTTGTAACAAAGCTGTGTTTAACATATAAGGTTGTAAATTTTAAATATATAAGAGCGTCTACCATAAGTAAAGTTTTTATGCTCCCGGATCGAAAGATCGGGGGTATATTGTTTTTGGCCTGTCTGTCATTGCATGTGCGTGTGTGTGTGTCACAAAACTTTAACCAAAACTTTAACCAAAACTTTAATAAGCTTGGTCATAACTTTTGCAATATTCAAGGTAGCAACTTGATATTTGGCATGCATGTGTATCTCATAGAGCTGCACATTTTGAGTGGTGAAAGGTCAAGGTCATCCGTCAAGGTCAAAGGTAAAAAAAACAAATTCAAAAACTTCAACCAAAACTTTAACCTTCTTCATAACTTTTTCAATATTGAGGATAGCAACTTGATTTTTGGCATGCATGTGTATCTCATGGAGATGCAAATTTTGAGTGGTGAAAGATGAAGGTCATCCTTCAAGGTCAAAGGTCAAATTTATGGCTTCAAAGCGGCGCATTAGGGGGCATTGTGTTTCTGACAAACACATCTCTTGTTAAATGTGTGAATATAATATATATTCATATTGGTCAATGTATACACTTTATTTTGTCTGCATAATGCATCTATTATAATCCTTTAATGATTTTTCCATAAAAACCAACCTGGGGACCGTTTCAATAAACATCGTAGCACACATTTACGATATGATACATTTTTCGAAGATGCATAATTGCTAAAGTCCATATCATATGTTTATAAATGTTCAGGACATAATTACTTAAATTGGCATCTCTAGCGCCGTATATATTTGATGAGCACAGCGAGCTAGCGTACTTATAAAGATTACAAAATTCTCTCATAAGTTAGAATTGTCGTACGATTGTTTATGAAACGGCCCCCAGTTTTGCAGTTGTATTGTCACTCAAAGTAAATTTAGTGCAAGTCTTACAAAACATTCATCACATTTCCAAAACTATCTTTCTGTGTCACTGTCCTAATAATACGCTGCAGGAATGCGAAAATTACAGACTTGACAAGTTTTGTTTATACAGCGGCCTGCTGTTAAAACATTAATTTGCATCATACTATGAACATTTTCACCTTAAAACCAGTAATTTGTTATGGCCAAAGAGCCAATTATGTAATGAGCATGTTGAATGTAGTGCAGTGGATCCCATAGTGCCGGGGTAGATGCAAGAATTCTGGAGCTGACATGGAATGCACATCTCTCATCTGACAACTAATTGGAAAGGGGTTTATTAATTTTTTGTGTTGGAACATTGGATCCTATTGTCCTCAGGTTGCTTGGATATTTGAACCGAATGGGTATACCATACCATTAAGAAATTGAATCTGCGCTTGATATGTCACACAAAGGAAGAATCTGTTCAAAAGTTAGGCATTTGGGATTAACCCTTTGCATGCTGGGAAATTTATCGTCTGCTAAAATGTCGTCTGCTGAATTTCTACAATTAGCATTTCTTCGATTTTTTTTTCAAAAATTACTATCAGAATAGCAAACAGTTTGGATCCAGATGAGACGCCACATTCTGTGGCGTCTCATCTGGATCCAAACTGTTTGCAAAGACCTTCAAAACTCGGTTCCCGCATTGTAAGGGTTAACTGAGTTCAAAGACAGTCCTGTGGCTGTTATAAGAATGCTTGCCATTACAATTTCTTACTAAGTTAGGCTTCCTTTATACGTCGTATTCTTTCTTACTGTTTTACTGCATTATTATTACTTTAAAATCATTGCTTTTCATGGGACATAAATTTTCTTTGTTTTTCGTTGTTGACTAACCTACGAATAAATTGATAATTGACTGATGCAAAAGTTTCTAGGAAAAAGCAAGATAATTAGTAAGGACCAATATAAATGATTGTAAAGTTTGTATTTTTTGCACTAAACATTTCAAAGGAAAATGTTAAGTGGTACAGATAAGTTCTGGTTTCTTAAAAAAAAATCTCTTTTTATAACCATTGATTAGTTCAACCTAAGTAATATAATTTTGATTTTATTTTATTGGTAAATTATCATTTTGAAATAAATGTTATGATAGTGGCATATTTGGCTGGCTAAAGCAATTTATTGTACAGATATTGGACATAAAATATGTTTTATGGTTTATATATTTTTAAGAAATAAACCATTTTAATGGTCCTGGTGTAATGGTATGTATATGAAAGGTCATCTGGGGTTTAGTGTCAACTCTCGAGTTGTCTTGGTTATTCATCATTTCACTCTAAATTGTACCAAAAGAAAAAGATGTCTTTACATATTAAAATTTACATATCATATTTAATATTGTACGCGTTACCATTTGTCATTCCCTGTGTCCTAGATTAGTCAAACACGGGCGAAAAGGATGTCTACTGTCATCGAAGCTGCTCCTTTTGTTGCTACCAACCCTAGCTTGACTACAAGATAACCTTAAGGTGAGACAGATTTGCCATGGTGTCTGTCCACCGATTATCGACAATTAATTTGACACTGGTCTGAATTGGAATTTAATATTTATATTTCCTGGGCATTCACAAGGAAAGGTCATACAAGGTTCTGAGCTACCTGTGCTAGTGCATTATACTTCACCTATTGGAGTTTAATGGCCAACATTTACTTTTGATAGGCAATTACAGAAATACTTTGTATTGTCCTTGCTGTGAATATATTTATTCTTGCTGTCTTGAAGAGTAGGCAGGTCGTTCGATGAAGATTCTTTTGTCCCACGGCACAAAAGAGCTATATTAAATTTTTATTTTATTTCAATAGAAATCCCTGATGAACTTCTTACTGAAGTGTCTATGGGCCCCAGAAATGTGTATTGGCCCCAAGTCAATGACTGGTCAGTCTTATTTATTAGGGCTTTCAAGAGGGCCTCCCCAAGGGCGGTGGGGTCTGGTGTTTTGTTTGGTAGGTACCGTTAAGTTTACCCAGTGTTCGATTTCATCTGTGGCCACTGGCCCAGGAACTAAATTGATACCTATTTAATTAAATGAAAATAAATGACCCTAACAAATTCTGTGGTCAAACACCTTGAAAAATTCTTTCCTAGAGTACTTGACTTGTTTTTCAGACGGGGTTTGGGGGGGGGGGGGATAATCAAATTTTCAAAAAGCTCTCTTTTTATGATCCCAGCGATATGTTCAAACATTAATCCCAGAAAGACACATGTTGCATATATCAGCCTGGTTCTGGGATAACTGGGCTTAATCATGTGGGTAAATGTTCATACTAGATAAGCCTGTGCTGTCTTTGGGCCCTAATGGGTATTCTCGTTTAAAGGAAGTCTCTTCTAAACAAAAATCAAGTCTAGGCATAAAGTGTAATCCCAGATTAGCCTCTTAGCGCAGGCTTATCTGGAATGACACTTTACGCTCATGCATCAACCCTTTGCATGCTGGGAAATTTGTCGTCTGCTAAAATGTAGTCTGCTTAATTTCTAAAATTAGCATTTTCTGCGATTTTTTTCAAAGAATATTATCAGAATAGCAAACAGTTTGAATCATGATGAGACGCCACGCTCTGTGGCGTCTCATCTGGATCCAAACTGTTTGCAAAGGCCTTCAAAATTCGGTTCCAGCACTGAAAGGGTTAAGCCCAGTTTTCTCATAAGCTGGCTTATATATTTTCCACTTCATTTATTCTTTTGATTTCCTAGTGGGATCTTCTATAATCAATAATTGATTTAGTTGTGTATACTTGTATGGAAGGTACTATTGACTTTGATATTTTTCTGTTTATTAAGCAGATATTCAACATTTCACAAAATATTGTTCATGCTATCAGCAATGTTTGTAACTACGACACTGAAGTCTGGATTTTAGCTTCTGCCTTTCACATGTATATTATTGTGCATTTGTCAAATAGTATAAAAATAATAATCCCTGCAAATGAATTCTGACTGATTGTTACCTAATAGCAGACAACTGAGTAATACATTTGCACTACACTAAAAGACGACACCCATTATTTGGTAAGACAATATTTGTTGGTACATATATATTCAGTATCGTATACCAAAGAGTACCCAATGGGAGGTTTGTTGTATGTAGACAACTACTTAGATGTCACAGATAACGGGCATCAGAATTTTATTAGGTGAAACTGGATAGTAGCCCACTGAAATTATGGATTATGAGTGTAAACAGGTCTATTATTTGGACTTACATGCTGGAAGAAAGTGGAGACCTTTGAACTTGATTCAACTCAGAATAAAAGATGGCTCGCTACTAGGTATCCAGTAGGGTGGACCACACGTAACGGGAAATTGGTGAATATCTGTTACGCAGTGGAATTTGGTGGATTGTTACCTTTTTTGCATTTTGTCACGCAGAGGGACACAAAGACATTTTTGAAAGTTGAAATTCAATTTATTAGGTTTACTGTAAATAAATTAAAGGGTTTTTGTATTATAAAATATACAGTTAAGTCCTTATGATAAGTTATTAAAGAACACAAATGTTGGATCGCCAATTTCTATGACATTGTCAAGGTCAAAGTAATGGTTGGTTTTAGTTATTATATCAAGCAGTACTGATGTTAGATGAAACAGCGTAGTCTGCCAAACATGTCATGTAGGAATAGTGTGAATAGGTTAAAATTAGGTCAAGGTCATAATGAAGTTGATTGATGGGGGACAGGTGATAAGCAACAACAATATAAGTAGAAGAGAATTGTAGCAAGTGGTGTTATTGTTGGGCACATTAGTAAAATGTTCAAGACCTGTCCCACACAGATGGTTTGAAATAGTCCAAAATGGAAATAGTCCATATAAGGTCAAGGTCAATGTAAAAGTGATATGGGATGATATGGATGGACTGGCGATGTTTATGACGTCTTCAGTATCAAGAGTGTTGTGTCAGGTAGTGTTGCTAGTAAACAAAACAATTAGTTAGCAATAAAATAGCCAATTTGATACAAGTTCCAATTAGGTCGTTGTCAAGGTTAAGTGAGTGGATGTAGAAGAGTGGTTTACATCAACTCTGAAAATATCAAAGAGCTACAACAATTTGGACTGGTGCTATAATCACTGCATTCCTTCAAATGCTTATATTTAATATTTGCATTTTTGAGTAATATGTATGAAATTGATATAAATGCAATGCAGCGGGTTCATTATATGGCCCAGTTATCATATAATTTAAATACCCCAAAAATATATTCAAAGTTCAGAGGATAATTTAAAATTAATCTTCTTTCTTTGTTGTAAAAATTATTTTTAAACAACTCATGCTCCAAATTACTGAAATGGAACACCCAAGGAACATAAAATATTACAGTGATGTATTCAGTGTCTTTATAAGAGTATAAAGTAGTAACCTCTTTACAGCCAATGATTTTGGTAAAATTTCAGATCTTGTTGGGGATTTAAAGCCTTTGAGTTCTGATTTAGATCAAAATGAAAAACCTAGATTTTTCAAAGATTGAAACGTTGAGTGATGTGCGTCATAATTTTCAATAAGTCAAAGCATTTCTTACAGGATAAAAATTTTTTACTTTGATAACACGGATAGATAAGCAGTAACATTTCCTTTCAATTGTTATTACTTCAAATGAGTTGTATTGTACAGAGTGATTGCAAATGTTGGTGTAAATTGGTGTCATCTGCATACATTTCAATTGAGAATGTCGGCAAATTGTACAATATTTGAAAATGTGCCAATTATCCTAGTTTTTAGCTCGACTATTATATATATTAAATATATATAGTGGAGCTATCCTACTCACCCCGGCGTCGGCATTTCCGTTAGCGTTAGCGTGCAAATGTTAAAGTTTTCATACTACCCCAATTATTTTCATTGTCTCTTGACATATTGCTTTCATATTTTGCGTACTTGTTAACCAACATGACCCCAACCTATAAACATGAGCAGACAACTCTATCAAGCATTTTGTCATAATTATGGCCCCTTTTCCACTTAGAATATGCAGCAAATGTTAAAGTTTTCGTACTATACCATTTATTTTCATTGTCCCTTGACATATTTCTTTCATATTTTGCATACTTGTTTACCAACATCACCCCAACCTATAGACAAGAGCAGACAACTCTATCAAGCATTTTCTCATAATTGTTGCCCCTTTTATACTTAGAATATGCATATTATTGATAAATCTATGTTAAAGTTTGCGTACTACCCCAAATATTTCCTTTATCCTTTGACATATTGCTTTTATATGTTGCATACTTGTTTACCAACATGATCCCAACCTATAAACAACAAGAGCAGACCACTGTATCAAGCATTTTGACATAATTATGGCCCCTTTTATACTTAGATAATTGAACATTTTGCTTAAATTGCCATAACTTCTATATTTATTATCACATTTTATTATTACTTAGACAAAACAACACTTACCTGAATACCACAATGGATTCCACCCAAAGAATACCCCACGCCCCTACCCAGAATCCCTTCCCCCCCCCCAACCCCCCCCCCCCCAATTTTTTTTTATACACCATCTAATAAATTACCACAACCACATTATACCCCAACCCCCCTACCCCCCCCCCCCATTTTTTTTTTAAACATCATCTAATAAATTATCACACCCCACATTATACCCCCTCTCACCCCCTCCCCCCCCCCCCCCCAAAAAAAAAGAATTCTATTTTTTATTTTTTTTTTATTTTTGAAAGATAGTCTAATAAATGACCACACCCCACATTATACCCCCTCTCAAACCCGCCTCCCCCCCCCCCCCCCAAAAAAAAATAAATATTTTTTTTATATTTTTTTTGCTGTTTTTATTCTTGAAAGATCGTCTAATAAATTATTGAATATGAACAATTTCCCCATGATGGCTTACGTTATACTGTCAAGCACTCGAATAGTTGAGCGCGCTGTCCTCTGACAGCTCTTGTTAATTGATATACTTGGTGCAATATACTAATGCATTCCAATTGACAAGTAAATAATATGAGATGGGCTCCGGAACATTATTACCATGCTAAATGCATGTGCGTAACATATCATTCCAGATTAGCTTGTACAGGCTAGTCTGGGACGATACTTCCTGACCTAAGAGTGCATTATCATCAAGAAGAGACTTTAAACAAATAAAAGTCCATACAAGCGGACAGTGTCGTCCCTGATTAGCCTGTTCAGACTGCACATGCTAATCTGGGATGACATTTTACCCACATGCATTAAACCATGCTCATATTCATTCTCCATGTTTGTACTTTTTGCACAAGCATTGTCGTTAACAGTGAACTTGACCATGAATTTATGGGTTAAGGACTGTTTTTCTTCACCACATCCTTCACACTTGTATAGTGAATAATTGTGTGAAAGTGTCATTAGAGTGCCCTTTGAAAGTGCTGAAGGCACTGAATTTGTTCGCTGTTGTATCATCTTACTCAGTTTTCAAAATTATGTTATACATGTAGCTTTTTATATCGCAAGTTTGAAATGATCACAACCCATTCAAATTTATATAAAGAGTGTGTCTTAAACACAGGTCGAGTTGTGTGTTTTTTTTAGCTCATTAGCTCACCTGAGCACAACGTGCTCATGGTGAGCTTTTGTGATCGCCTTTTGTCCGTCGTGCGTTGTGCGGCGTCAACATTTGCCTTGTTAAAGGGGCCTTTTCACAGATTTTGGCATTTTTTAACTTATTCATTAAATGCTTTATATCGATAAATGTAAACATTGGATTGTAAAAGCTCCAGTAAAAAATCAACAATAAAATTAAAAAAAGGAAAAGAACATTGCCCGGAACAGGTTTCGAACCAGTGACCCCTGGAGTCCTGCCAGAGTCCTGAAGTAAAAACGCTCTACCCTACTGAGCTATTCCGCCGAGTACACGTAGTTGACGTATTTTATACCTTATATAAGCAATCTTCGTAGTTTCACAAAATTTAACAACAAAAACAGAACTCTCCAAATTATTCAATCGTTTCGCGTTGCAACGCTTTATAATTTTTAGGTTTTAAAATCGTCAAAAGATGCATATAATTGCTATATTAGACCATAGTAAATGTTCAGTATTACTGTTTCCTCACAATTATCATAACTAAAACGAAAATTTGCGAATCTGAAACAACTTTTTTCAATTTTGTCAATTTACCAAAGCGTGAAAAGATCCCTTTAACTTGTTACAGGCCACATTTATTGTCCAATCTTCATGAAATTTGGTCAAAAGATTGGTCTCAATGATATCTTGGATGAGTTCGAAAACGGCTACGTTTGCTTGAAAAACTCGGCTGCCAAGGGGCAGGGCATTTTTCCTTATATGGCTATATATGACTATAGTAAAATCTTGTTAACACTCTAGAGGCCACATTTATTGTCTGATCTTCATGAAACTTGGCCAGAAGATTTATCACAATAATATCTTGGACGAGTTCGAAAATGATGCTGGTTGGTTGAAATACATGGCCGCCACGGGGCGGGCATTTTTCCTTATATGGCTATTGTCAAACCTTGTTAACACTCTAGAGGCCACATTTATTTTCTGATCTTCATGAAACTTGCTCAGAAGATTTTTCCCACTGATATCTTGGATGAGTTCAAAAGTGGTAACCTTTGCTTGAAAAACATGGCTGCCAAGGGGCGGGGCATTTTTCCTTATATGGCTATATATGGCTATAGTAAAATCTTGTTAACACTCTAGAGGCCACATTTATTGTCCAATCATCATGAAACTTAGTCAGAAGATTCATCCCAATAATATCTTGGATGAGTTTGAAAATGATGCCGGTTGGTTGAAAAACATGGCCATCAGGGGGCGGGGCATTTTTCCTTATATGGCTATAGTAAAACCTTGTTAACACTCTAGAGGCCACATTAATTGTCCAATCTTGATGAAATGTGGTCAGAAGATTTGTCCTAATGATAACTTGGATGAGTTAGAAAATGGTTATGTTTGCTTGAAAAACATTGCCGCCAAGGGGCGGGGCATTTTTCCTTATATGGCTATATAAGGCTATAGTAAATCTTGTTAACACTCTAGAGGCAACATTTATAGTCCGATCTTAATGAAACTCGGTCAGAAGATTCATCCCAATAATATCTTGGAGTTTAAAAATGATGCCGGTTGGTTGAAAAACATGGTCACCACGGGGCGGGGCTATTTTCCTTTAAATGGCTATAGTAAAACCTTGTTAACACTCTAGAGGTCACATTTATTTTCCGATCATCATGAAACTTGGTCAGAAGATTTGTCCCAATGATATCTTGGATGAGTTGGAAAACGGTTTTGGTTGCTTTAAAAACATGGCCACCAGGGGCGGGGCATTTTTCCTTATATGGCTATATATGGCTATAGTAAAACCTTGTTAACACTCTAGAGGCCACATTTATTGTCCAATCTTCATGAAATTTGGTCAGAAGATTGGTCTCAATGATATGTTGGATGAGTTCGAAAATAATTATGTTTGCTTGAAAAAAATAGCTTCCAAGGGGCCGGGCATTTTTCCTTATATGGCTGTAGTAAAATCTTGTTAACACTTAAGAGGCCACATTTACTGTCCAATCTTCATGAAACTTGGTCAGAAGATTCATCGTGATAATATCTTGGAAGACTTCAAAAATGATGCTGGTTGGTTGAAAAACATGGCTGCCAAGGGGCGAGCATTTTTCCTTATATGGCTATAGTAAAACCTTGTTAACACTCTAGAGGCCACATTTATTTTCCGATCTTCATGAAACTTGGTCAGAAGATTTGTCCCAATGATATTTGGATGAGTTAGAAAACGGTATCGTTTGCTTGTAAAACATGGCTGCTAAGGGGCAGGGCATTTTTCCTTATATGGCTATAGTTAAATCTTGTTAACACTCTAGAGGCCACATTTATTGTCCAATCTTCATGAAACTCGGTCAGAAGATTCATCCCAATAATATCTTGGATGAGTGAAAAAATGATGCCGGTTGGTTGAAAAACATGGCCATCATGGGGGCGGGGCATTTTTCCTTATATGGCTATAGTAAAATCTTGTTAACACTGTAGAGATCACATTTATTTTCCGATCATCATGAAACTTGGTCAGGAGATTTGTAACAATGATATCTTGGATGAGTTCGAAAATGGTTTTGTTTGCTTTAAAAACATGGCCACCAGGGGCGGGGCATTTTTCCTTATATGGCTATATATGGCTATAGTTAAACCTTGTTAACACTCTAGAGGCCACATTTATTGTCCAATCTTCATGCAATTTGGTCAGAAGATTGGTCTCAATGATATCTTGAATGAATTTGAAAATAATTATGTTTGCTTGAAAAACATGGCTTCTAAGGGGCGGGCATTTTTCCTTATATGGCTATAGTAAAACCTTGTTAACACTCTCGAGGCCACATTTACTGTCCTATCTTCATGAAACTGAGTCAGAAGATATATCCCGCTAATATCTTGGACGAGTTCAAAAATGATGCCGGTTGGTTGAAAAACATGGCTGCCAGGGGGTGGGGCGTTTTACCTTATATGGCCATAGTAAAACCTAATGTTAACACTCTAGAGGCCACATTTATTTTCCGATCTTCATGAAACTTGGTCAAAAGATTTATCCCAATAATATCTTGTTATCTCAGGTGAGCGACTTTGGGCCTTTCAGGCCCTCTTGTTAATTTTAACCATAAATCTTCAAGATGTGTAATAAATAGGTTACAACACTGCCATGGTATGCCATTGTTCCTGTATTTGCACCCTGTCAACAATATTGGCATGTGGGTTCATAAAACACCATATCTGTGTACTATTGCCTTATAACTGTAAGATTCTCTACCCATTTTTCTCTAACCACAAAAACCACATGTTATGCTCATTCAACTGAAGCCTATGACCAGAAATCTAAGAAATGTTTTTTGCAAACACAACCAAGCTACCGTATATTCTCTAATAATTACCCTCAGAGACCTTACATCTACTTAAGCGGGGCGTTCAGGAGCAGATAAAATAAAAGCAATCTTTTCTAAAAAACCACTACATGGAAGAAAAACATAATAATTTTAATATATAGCTCATGCAAACTTTCCATCAGGGATTTACATGAAGCATGTAATCGATTAGTATTTTGTTAATTATATTCACCCACACACCATTAAGGGCAAACACATATAACTGATGAGACACCTTAACTGATGACCATCTCTACTAGCGATTCCTATTCTTTACGCCAGGGCTTGCATGAAGGCAATAGGATCCCTTCCATTCAATTAGGTTGCGGTAGAAAACTGGCCAAGTCAGAATGCTTGCCCTTTGTGGGGCTCAAACCATCAACCTTCCGCACCATATTTAGATGGAGTATTCAAGATATTAAAGGGGCCTTTTCACAGATTTGTGCATGTATTGAAGCTTTTCATTAAATGCTTTATATTGATAAATTTAAACATTGGACCTAAAAATCTCCAGTAAAAAACAAGAACACAATTAAAAAAAGGAAAAAAAAGAAACCCGCAACTGGGCTCGAACCACTTACCCCTGGAGTCCTGGAGTAAAAATTCTCCCGCTTGGACCACTCGACCATCCGTGCTGATGCTAAGAGCGGTTGTATTTTTTACTTATATAAGCGATCCTCGTAGTTTCCCAAAATATAAAGACAACAACAGAACTTTCCAAATTATTCAATCGTTTCGCGTTGCAACGCTTTATAATTTTCAGGTTTTCAAATCGTCAAAAGATGCATATAATGGATATTTTAGAGCATGGTAATTGTTCAGTATTACTATTTCCTCACAAATATCATAACTAAAACGAAAATGTGCAAATCTGAAACAACTTTTTGTAATTTTGTCAATTTTCCAAAACGTGAAAAGGCCCTTTAAGGCATTTATTAGGCATGACAGTTTTTGTATAATTTAACAAAATGGTGGTGGGGGCCTTTATTAGGGTAGAAATATTAATCATGATATATGCGTTATTAACACCCACATTGAGATTGTGCAATATTGCTATTAAAAAGAGCAAAAATTAGCTAACCACAACTTTGTGGTTTGTTATTTACCCAAGGTATCCTGTATGAATGATTGGTTGCTTATTGAATGAAATGTCTCAATGAAATTTTTCAGTTGGCTGGTAAAATAGATTCTGTGCATCATCAAATTACAAACAAGCTTTCATCATCTTATGATAATAAACTTGCACATATTTTTGACATTAAAATGTAACAGCTTGCAAGGTAACTATCTAAAATTATGAGTATAAATATAGAATTGAGACATGGGGATAATTTTTTGCAATTACTTTGTGAAGAAATTTACTTGTTGAGTTGTGACAGAAGGTATTCTTCACAAGCAGTTATTAATGGTGGAAAGGAGATCAGTGGTAATATTGAACTTCAATAATGTAACATGGTTGCCTTTTTTTTCTTCAAATTATTATTATTAAATTATACCCTATGAGCTTTTTCTTTCTGCTGCTTTTGGTGATTATTTTGTTTCAATGTATTGACGAGGATGGAAGTGGTGTTATTTATGATGATCATAATTTTAGTACTGATGGTTATGACCATAATGAGGTTGTTCATGATTTTGGTAGAAGTAGTGTTTTGATTGATATTGATGTTGATGATAATTTGTGTAGTGGTGGTGGTGATATTGATGATAATAATGATTCTAGTGGTGGTGTTGATGAATGTCATAATTGACCTTGGAAAATTGTAGAGGACATGCTATTGTTGTGACCATTTTGATCACTTTAGGATTAGCAACCAAAATGTTATATTTGACACCAAACACTCCGCTATTGTGTCTCTTAAAGCCAACGCCAGGTCATCCACCATACCCCCCTCCTCACCCTGCCCAACATTTCATAATGAATTCCTTATATCCTGACTTGAATAATGGTCCCCAGCTTAGTTATTCATAGGGGAACCCCCAGATAGCCCCAGATAGCCCACACATCCTGTCCTCAAGACATTAATCACTTAAAGAAGCCCAGATCAAAACAGTGTCAAAACTGACCCCATCTGACATTGTATTATGGGAGTTGGGAATTTATGAGCTTGTAATTGTAACATAACCAGGATCAGAATGTCCTCAAAGGAGTGTGACATGATTAAAATCAACTAAATTTGTCTTCAAAAGATCTTCAAGGAAATCAGTGGTTTGTCACCCCCTGATAAGGATTGGTACATGACGTTTGAAATTTCACACCATTATTTATGGTCAGTGGTTGTCTACTGAAAGAAACAATTTTGCTAACATGGCAATCAATAAACAATTGTAATGAGGAGTTATAATTTGTTGGCAAGAGACAGTACACAATTTTGTCTTTTGGGGTTTCATTTGTTTGCAATGATCTCCAAAATAAAATGTGTGGCAGCCAATTGTTGTTTAATCTCCAGATTTAGGAAGTGCAAGTTCAAAAAGGGTCATTATAGAATTAATGTTTAGAGGAATGTCATGGTCAAGAATCGACGCTCACTCTTCAGTGTAGTCATAGTATCTGCCGTTGGTTATTTCTTTCTTTACTGCCATGTTACATACACCATTGACTGATTTAAAATGATATTTAGACCGTGCTCTGTGAAAAAGGGGGTTTAAATGCATGTGCTAAAAGTGTCGTCCCAGATTAGTCTGTGCAGTCCACACAGGCTAATCAGGGACAACACTTTCGGCTTTTATCGTATTTTTCGTTTACAGAAAGTCTCTTCTAAGCAAAAATCCAGTTTAAGCGGAAAGTGGCGTCCCTGATTAGCTTGTGGGGACTGCACAAGCTAATCTGGTAAGACACTTTACGCACATGTATTAAACCCCTTTTTCACAGAGCATTGCCCATTTATATTATAAGCATGCACTAACGAATGTCCATGTGTGACAACAGACAAAATTGAAAACCTTTAGGGAATAGAGTGATTTCCTTTGCTCTAGGTTTGTTTCCATTTCTTCCTCCTGAGTTGACCAAGTTCAAATTTAATTTAACTTTTGATACAGTTGTTGAAAGCCTAAGGAATGTGTACTAGCCATCCTTGTAAATACCATATAACATTGCATGGGCCATAAAACATGTCCTGCAGGCCTGGAACCATTCAAACCTGCGGACTGGCAGGAGATTCAGACAGTTTGTAAAATTGGTCAGGTGGTCCAAACACGTCTGCCTGGGACTCCCACCCATTTAAATGACTGTAAAAGTGAGGGTTCAAGCTCAGATAATGATCTATCTAAATTTCTGAACTGTTCTGGGAGCCACAGAAGCATGATAGTGAGTAGATCTGTTGTTGCCGTAGTAATGCCTGCAAAGCGGTACAGCTGGTAACCAGTGAGTAACGGCAGTGGCTGTACTGAATGATGGCAGAGGCTAGCCCCTAATCTGCTGACAGTTTTATAGGAGAAATGGTGCACTTCCTGCTGAGGGGGGTCAGTGGTATTGGGTTTCTGGCCACTTCCTGCAGGCTTGGCCTCTCCTATGACCCTCTTGGGAGGAGAGAATGGACTTCTTGAGAACAGTGGACAGGATGCTGAGTGCGAGGAACAAATGAGGGATATTTTAGGACTTCAAAATTAATATTTGTTTTATTGATTTATGGATAGTTGAATTTCATTGAGCTTAGTCTTAATTTGTATTGCTGTAGTAATGGGGGTCGTATCATTATTGTTTAAAATGTCAGCAATTAAAGTTTCCTCATGAGTATTTAAGCCTTTGCATGCTGGGAAATTTGTCATCTGCTAAAATGTCGTCTGCTCAATTTCTAAAATTAGCATTTTCTTCGTTTTTTCCAAAGAATACTATCAGAATAGCAAACAGTTTGGATCCTGATGAGACGCCACGTTCTGTGGCGTCTCATCTGGATCCAAACTGTTTGCAAAGGCCTTCAAAACTCGGTTCCAGCACTGAAAGAGTTAAGCAATTATATTTAATTTATGTTGTGAGTTACCATTAGTTTATGTATCAGGAGCACATATTTAAAAATAAAAACATCATGCAAAAATGCTTTCTTTTACAAGCAATATTACTGATATCTGTAAAAATGGTAAATATGTCAAAATGTCCTTTAAAATGTACCAGATTTCAGACAAAGTAGGAAACCTGTGTGAGCTTATATCAAACTAGAAAATTAGCATATAGAGAAGTTTTAATGATCCTTTGATAATAGAAAATGCTTTGTAATAGGAGAAATCGTGTTTACTTTTAAGCTCCAACATGTTGAAAGAGTAAGTTTTCCCTTTGTATCATGCAAATTTCACCTCTTTTGGGTATATTAACTTGGAGGCTATTGTTGGACCTTTGGGTTCATGAAGACATATCCATTTATTTAAAATTGACCATAAGAAGGATGTCCATTGATATTTGACAGGGATTAAAGCAGTGTAATTCACTGGAAAGTACATTTAACCATGTTAATGAAATCAGAAACGGTTAATTTTGCTGGAATTCACGGACATGCAATTCCGATTCATCATTGGCCTTTCCACTTTGTCCCCCACTGTATAATCATAGCTTGCATGTGTCCGACAACTAAATGATATCCTGTTAACAAAATGTCCCCAGTGAAACAAATTCGGGTCCTAAGTTTCAAAGCCAGGGGTCATCATAGGGAGTAGTACATACAGAAGTCGATATAATTGTGGTAAAAATAATTTGCATTGTCACATTGTATTGATCGCGGCATTTTACGGGTATTGTGTTACTGAGAATAAACAGTTATATTTTGAATACAGACATCAATTTAAGCGCTATATTTTTTTACTTTTGATTAATATACAGTAGAGAATCGATTGGGCTTTCTGCAGGCCAGTCACATGACACTATAATGTGGTGATTGTTGAAAACAGAGATGACCGCTTTGAAATGGGACACCCTGTGAGAAAGAGGGAGATGTGTATTGGTCATCACGAGGGGTCAGTTTCAAGCCTTTGATGATCATGCTACTTACAAGGTATCAAACTTACCCCGGGCAGTTTGAGCCCTGTAGTACCAAACAGGACCTAGTGTTCGGTGAATGTAAGGTAATCAGATCAACCATGTAAACAACAAAATCACATGACATTATTGTTATTTTCCAATGACTTAACATTTTTGTTATTTAAGGCTTGAACATGCCGTAAGAGTAAGTTTTACATTGTTTCTTTCAAATTTTACATCTTTTGGGTAATTTACTTGGAGGCTTTTTGGGACCTTTGGGTTCATGAAGACATGTAAAGTAATCAGATTTCTAAGAAGATTTCTAAAATCACATGATATTGTTGTAATTTTCCCTGTCAGACTTCTAATGCAGGAAGACAATAATTGTAAATATCATGTACCAGTACCCACAGAACATTTGTAGGTCAAATCCTTGGATGATACAAATTTTTCATTCTCTACATGTTTAGTTCAAGGCCTAAATTTACATTGAATCCAATCTTTGTTTGTATTTTCATAAAAAGTAGTCACCATAAACCCTTAGTAAAACAAAGTCAGCTATGCAGTTGTGGCCTAACAAAATAAAATATAAATTGTTCAGCAAAGGACACCCCTTCTAGAAATCCCTTGCACTTACAAACATTATTCAAACATTACATTTGCGAATATCTGAACCCTTTCCCATTCAGAAGCAAAGTGAAAATGGCTTTTGCAACCAGCATAAAACCAGAACAGACTGCAAGTAACGCGCAGTCTGTTCAGGTTTTATGCTGTTTGCTGCTCATCAGTATCTAAGGGTTGGCAATAAAGCCTAAAATAAAACTTGAATCTAGTAAGAAAGGTCTTTATTTAATGTTACTTTCTAAGGGACTAAAAATGCGTCAAAATGTCAAAATACGTGTCTAAGTGGTAAAGGGTTAAAGTGGTTTTTGTATCTCCTAATTGTGGTTTTTGATCATTGAGCAGTTGTGATCTTTTGACTTTTTATTGTCCATACAGATAATGCCAAGCAATAGAACCTGTTTTCTTGAACTGATCTGACACTACTTAATATCATATTTGTCACTTAGATTGGTCTGTGATAGAAAAAAGGGTCTTTACATGTTCAATTTACCGTTACCCGTAGTTGCTTTGCAAAGACATAACAAACAATTAATACCATGAACAATTATGCTCCTACGCTTCTAACAAAATTGCTTTTTTAAGCTTCTTTCTTTTAGTCTTGCTCCAAACCACAACATTTCTGTGCAGTACAAATGTTTGTCCTATTGTATGGGTGCACATGGGGTTGTCACTTCTTTATTAACAATTATTCACTTAATGTGTCATACCCCATTTGTCACTGCCACAGCTTGCAGCAATTTTCTGTTCAATTGTGCTCTGGAATGCATTGGATTTAAGTGCATTTTGAACTGATAATGATAAATGAAGCTTTTCAGTAATAAATAACTGATTTATTTCATGTTCTTTCTATTTCTCCCCATGGTCATGCTTTTTTCAATTGTCATTGTACTGTTAAAGCATACAGTATTCTTATTTGTATATGTACAGTCATACAGTATTCTTATTTGTATATGTACAGTCATACAGTATTCTTATTTGTGTATGTACAGTCATACAGTATTCTTATTTGAATATATACATTCATACAGTATTCTTATTTGTTTATGTATAGTCATACAGTATTCTTAGTTGTATATATACAGTATTCTTAGTTGTATATGTACAGTCATACATTATTCTTATTTGTTTATGTACAGTCATACAGTATTCTTATTTTTATATGTACATCATACAGTATTCTTAGTTGTATATGTACAGTAATACAGTATTGTTATTTGTTTGTAAATGTACATTCATACAGTATTCATTTTTGTATATGTACAGTCATACAGTTTTGTTATTTGTATGTGTAGTCATACAGTATTGTTATTTGTATATGTACATCCATACAGTATTCTTATTTGTATATGTACATTCGTACAGTATTCTTATTTGTATATGTACATCCATACAGTATTCTTATTTGTATATGTACATTCATACGATATTCATATTTGTATATGTACATTCATATGGTATTCTTATTTGTATAATTATGTACATTCATACGGTATTCTTATTTATATATGTAAAGTCATACAGTACTGTTATTTATATATGTACTGTCATACAGTATTCTTACTTGTATAAGTACAGTCGTACAGTATTCTTCTTTCTATATGCACAGACTTATCTCTGATATTGGTTTCAAATGATGACCACCTGGAAAGAATAAGTTCAGTGTAAAACAAATACAAAACATCTTCCACCTCCTTCCCTTTTCAATAAGACACGTTTTCACTGAAAGCCTTAAATGGCCTATCATGATATTTACAAAAAAACAGCTAAGCTGTTTTGCCTTTAAACAATAAGTACAATATCAGTCCAGAGTGAAACACTTGCATGAGTGGAAGAAAAATGTAGTTCGTCATATTGTGTTTCAACTTAATTGTCATTTATTGTTGTTAAGTCATAAAGCTCAAACAGGCAAACTAGGGCCACTAAGGGCAATGAGATGGGGGCAGTCATGTGGAAGATAGAAGGGCCATTCATAGATGCTCTTAACCAGTATCAACATCAACCATATCACATTACACCAAAATAGGTAGCAGAAACTTTGCTTTCTTGGTCTTGAAGCTTGTTAACTCTTTCAGTGCTGGAACCGAGTTTTGAAGGCTTTTGCAAACAGTTTGGATCCAGATGAGACGCCACAGAATGTGGCGTCTCATCAGGATCCAAACTGTTTGCTATTCTGATTCTTTGGAAAAAAACGAAGAAAATGCTAATTTTAGAAATTCAGCAGACAACATTTTAGCGGATGACAAATTTCCCAGCATGCAAATAGTTAAATGGTTGTTGTGGCCAGCTGTGACAGCCGTTATCATACTGATATTGACACCCAGTTTTGTCATGCTTTTAGATTGTCTATTAACCCTTTACCACTTAGATAGGTATTTTTACGAATTTGTAGTGCATTAGGAAGTTATATTTAATGTAAGACCTTTCGTACTAGATTCGAGTTTTTAACGCTTCATTTAGATACTGATGAGCAGCAAACAGCATAAAACCTGGACAGACAGCGAGTTACTCGCAGGCTGTCCTGGTTTTATGCTGGTTGCAAAAGCCATTTTCACTTTGCTTCTTGGCCAGCTGTGTCGGCCATAATCATAATTGTCAACCAGTTTTGTCATGCTTTGAGGTCAACAATATTTTACTAGAACTGTAAATTGAGGTCAACAATCTTTCACTAGATCTGTAAGTTGAGGTCAACAATATTAAACTAGAACTATAAGTGATGGTCAACAATAGTTCACTAGAACTGTAAGTTGAGGTCAACAATATTTCACAAGAACTGTAAGTTTAGGTCAACAATATTTCACTAGAACTGTAAGTTGAGGTCAACAATATTTCACTAGAACTGTAAGTTGAGGTCAACAATATTTCACTAGAACTGTAAGTTGAGGTCAACAATATTTACCTAGAACTGTAAGTTGAGTTCAACAATAGTTCATTAGAACTAAGTTGAGGTCAACAATATTTCACAAGAACTGTAAGTTGAGGTCAATAATATTTCACTAGAACTGAAAGTTGCGGTCAACAATATTTCACTAGAACTGTAAGTTGAGGTCAACAATATTTCACAAGAACTGTAAGTTGAGGTCAACAATATTTCACAAGAACTGTAAGTTGAGGTCAACAATAGTTCACTAGAACTGTAAGTTGAGGTCAACAATATTCCACAAGAACTGTAAGTTGAGGTCAACAATATTTCACAAGAACTGTAAGTTGAGGTCAACAATATTTCACAAGAACTGTAAGTTGAGGTCAACAATAGTTCACTAGAACTGAAAGTTGTCAGATTAATTTTATAGCTGACAACATCATACAACTATAACTGTTAAAGATGGCCAAAACAATATCCTGAAAACTGGTCAACACTGTTACAGTTTGTAAACATTTAACAAAAAACTACATTAACAGCAAATCACTTTCAGATTACTTGTATCAAAATGTACGAACCAATCAAGGAACATACTTTGTGTTGTATTTGGTTTGTTCAAAGGTATGTGATTTGTTTTCTCATGTATGTGAAGTTGCATAGTTATTATCAACCTTCTTTTGCATTAATTTTTTAAATTATTTGTTTTATTACGTTCTCGGCTGACTTTATGCTATTCAATTTATCAACCAATCCAAGTTCTTCATGGGTTACAAACTGTGGTTTTGCATGTGGTGATGTTTCAAAATATTTTGATTAATCAACTGGTGATGACTAGCTAAATGATCTTGCCAACAATTTATTATTATCGTTTATTCAAATGAAAACTAAATGTTTCAGGATGTTTACGAACATTTGCTGATATTTGCAAACTTTTTTCTCATCCTATGCTACAAAGATGAACAGATTAATTTAAAAAAATGTGATTCAAGTAGCAAGAATTGTTTTGCTATTTATTTACAAGAGAATGGCTATTATGCATTTGAGTCATGCTCTGCGAAAGTGGGGTTTAATGCTTGCTCGTAAAGTGTCATCCCAGATTAGCCTAAACAGTCCAAACAGGCTCATCAGTGAGGGACAAAACTTTGCCCCAAGATTGGAGTTTTGTTTTTATAAAAGACTGCCTTTAATAAAAAAAATCCGTAAAATTGGAAAGTGTTGTCCCTGATAAGCCAGTGGGGACTGCACAGGCTTATCTGAGATGACACTTTATGTACATGCATTAAACCCCATTCTCCTTGAGCAAGGCTCATGTTATTTTTCATGATTATAATAATAATAAAAAGCAGATATTTTCACCTGTCCACATAACCCTATTTGTTGAAGAAATGCAACTTCAGTTGTCTCCCATTGGCCATAGCATATCCTGCACATGCAGTGTCTGTTATCAAGGGATTAACTCACGGAGTGTGGGTGTTTTCACTTAACATTGTGAAGAGACTTGTTTGCAAACAGATAAATTTCAACATACCTGTAATCTAAAAATACTTGCTGGACTTGCAAATGTGCCTTATCTGCATAAGCAAAATTTGTCTCTGAAACAGTGTTATTGCAGCGAATACCCACACCTGACCCAGTGGAATATTGCGGGATTTGACTCTTTACCTGGGATCAAGATGAATGGAGTTGTACAGCCCACATTTCTGGGTGTCCATGGAAAACTCATATTTTATCTGGCTAGACGGGCATGTTGTTGTTGTTCCTTTGGAATGGTACATTACTACATAATGGACTGCAAGGTCTTGATGAAGAAGATAACGAGAGCGCTGGCGTTGAAAGTCTATTTGCAAGATACGGGGAAGTTTCCGCTGAAGTAAATGTTAAAGGGTTAGTTGTCTGAATGAAAATGTGAAAGGCTATCAAAAAAGTTTTTTAATGAAGAACAAGACTATTGCCAAGCAATAAAAGTCCCCTACCTCGCATGAAGCAGTAATATAATAGTCTCCCTTTGTTTTCAAGGGATGTAATTCTTTTAAGTTTGCCTTGTAGATTGTAATTTTCTAAAAATACCTCGCTTTTGCCAATAACAGTATTGTTTTACGAACGAAATTTGTGTAAGTGTCTATAGTAGTGGGGGACATATTGTTTTTGCCCTGTCTGTTGGTCTGTTGGTCCATTGGTCTGTTGGTCTGTCTGTTTGCGCCAACTTTAACATTTTGCAATAACTTTTGCTATATTGAAGATAGCAACTTCATATTTGGCATGCATGTGTATCTCATGAAGCTGCACATTTTGAGTGGTGAAAGGTCAAGGTCAAGGTCATCCTTCAAGGTCAGAGGTCAAATATATGTGGCCAAAATCGCTCATTTTATGAATACTTTTGCAATATTGAAGATAGCAACTTGATATTTGGCATGCATGTGTATCTCATGGAGCTGCACATTTTGAGTGGTGAAAGGTCAAGGTCATCCTTCAAGGTCAGAGGTCAGATATATGTGGCCCAAAACGCTTATTTTATAAATACTTTTGCAATATTGAAGATTGCAACTTGATATTTGGCATGCATGTGCATCTCATGGAGCTGCACATTTTGAGTGGTGAAAGGTCAAGGTCAAGGTCATCCTTCAAGGTCAGAGGTCAAATATATGTGGCCCAAATCGCTTATTTTATTAATACTTTTGCAATATTGAAGATAGGAACTTGATAATTGGCATGCATGTGTATCTCATGGAGCTGCACATTTTGAGTGGTGAAAGGTCAAGGTCATCCTTCACAAGGTCAAGGTCATCCTACAAGGTCAAACATCATATAGGGGGACATTGTGTTTCACAAACACATCTTGTTTTCACGTAAAACGGTCTTAGAAAAAATAACTAAAAATGGTAGAAGAAAATGTTAGAAACAAGTTTCTAAATGAAAAATTATAAAAATTACGAAATACTACATATCTATTTCGTCTGCCCAAAATCAGGGAAGGCTTGGAAACGGACAACCGTTTCCCCTGTGATTTTGAAATGTGGTATTACAATAGCCTCTTTGCGTTGCAAATGGACTAAAAACCACTCTAAGGACCTGGAAATTGAATGGGAAACTGTATTTCAGTAAATAATTGCAATCCTTGTCTCTTAAATTTAAATAAGAGCATGGGTTTTTATTCGTGTTTGAAATATTACTGCTTATTTTATGCAAAAAGCAGTACAAGTAAACAAACATTTTACTTCTTTACTAGTGCTACATCTAAGCATGTCATAGACTGTTTGCTGTAGTGAACAGTCCTATTGAGTAATGCCATTTTGAGTGCTAGTATCATAGGAACTGCTTTAACATCTGCAGGCTGCAAAACACTAACATTCATAACCAACCCTATCTGCTATTTGATCATTCAACGATGCTGCTTCAGCGGCATACGTTGCTGATTATCATTGATGAAGGTGAAGGCAGCTTGGTTCCAGTCCTCTTTCAAATTTATCGAGAGGTTCCTAACAGGAACCAGAAACGAAACTGCAAGGTGGCACTTCAAACGCGGTGATGCTGGGAAAACCCCAAATGTAGTTATTTTTAGATTGCATCGAGAATGTAACCCGCCTTCCAGTTTCGCTTAATGGGTCAAGATCCCCTCAGGTACTACTTTCCTGTACCCACAAACAAATTTTCGTACCCAATTTAATTTCGTACAAATTTTTTTTCATCCCAAATTTTTTGGGGGCATAATTTTTTATTCCCAAAATTTTCGTACTCAAGTTTTTTTTCGTACCCAATATTTTCGTACCCACATACACAATTGTGGTGATGTAGATAAACTTAAATTGATGCTTTTATATCCATCCTCTTTAAAAGCAGATCACACCAGTACTGTCAGTACTTTGATTCATTCAGCTTATGAGCTTGCCTTCTTGCAAAAGAGTTTTCTTTACACATAAATTACTACTTCACTAACAACAACTCCACCAGGAAGAGCAACTTTAGTCTATAATTCTGTTCTGTACTTTTACAGATGGAGCTTCTTTTTTTAAATTTGGTTTAATTTTTTGCAAGTTTGTCAAGAGAATCTATTTTTACTGCAGTAATTCAGCTCAAACATGATTGACATTTATTATTCATGATTGAATTGGGTGTCAAATGTGACAAGAACATCTTTGATAATTGATCTGGACATGACAGTTATTATTTTAGATTAAATATTCAGAATTTTTGTTTGCAAACTTTTATGAACTCTGCAGTGTTTATAAAATAATGTTTTTTGAACACATTAGGGCTGTTGAAATTAGCATTTTCTTAATGCATTTGAAATGCTTATTGATATGTAAAAGTTGTCTGGATGACTAACAAAACATGCATTTATTTACCTGTGAGAAATGGTTAAATTTATATTTCACACAAGTGCTTTGAATTACTTGCACATATATTATAATAGACGATGAAATATCAGTGTGACATCTTCATGTCACTTAAGTAAAGCCCATTAACATGCGTTTTGGCTCAAATGTAACTCAAAAGCATATATTTACAAAAAATGTTATATCTTTTTATGAATGAAGCCAATCCCTTTTTGTATAATATGCTTGCTATTAAAATTTGCAACAATATCATATGGCTTGTGGAAAATAAAAACACATTAATGTTCATTCATGGAAGTGTTTTTTGAAGCTACATTTTCAGAAAATGATAAGGGTTGCAAGTAGGGATGTGACAGTATGCAATCTCAAGGTCAGTGTGGCCGAATGTCTTTATTACAGGATGTTATGTTGTGCAATTATTTATCAGTGGGTTTTCATAGAAAAGCAGTGAAAAAGAGCATGGAAAGTGAAAGTAGAGGGGCCTTGAAAACAAATGTGAAAGCATGGGGAAGGGGCTGCATGGAACAGTTTACTTGCATGTGTGCAGTTCTCCCCATAGCCTGCATGACACAGGCAAGGGGCAAAGTGAGTGGCGCACTGGTACATCATCCAACCTCCTCCTAGTCCGATGCAAACCCCAGCCCTCTCCTAACACTCATGTCTGCTCCTGTACCTTCCAAACCTCTCTTGTCCCTAGTCTTGTCCCCTTTCAAACCCTTATCGTCAACCACCAACTTCATACTGTCCCCTCCCAAACCCCATTCCACTCACACATCACTTAAGTCCCCTCCTTAACTTCTCCATTTACTTCCAAAACTGCAGTTCCTCAAACCTTCTGCCGAAGGCCAGTTCTCTGACAAGCTGCTATGGTGCCCTCCCAAATCTCACATCAGTCTACCACCTGTATGAACCCATCCATAACCTCAGTTCCATCCAAAACCTTTTAAGATTCACTCCCAAACCTTCATTCACTCCAAGCATTCTCCTGTCCACACCCATCCATTATGTTTGATAAATAAAATTGACTTTGATGCTGGGAAAACTGGGGCTTTGTCGGACCGTATTTGGTACAAAAACGAATATGGTACATTTGTACCATATTCGGCCGAATATGGTACAAATGTACCATACTCGGACCGAAGATGGTACAATTTTCGACCGAATATGGTACAAACATTGTACCATATTCGGTTGGAATAAGTTTTTCTATGCTCGCCAAAACGTATTTGGTACATACCAAAAAAACTCATAAAAATGAAAATGGCCTACGTATATGGTACATAAATTATGTATTTCTTAATAAATGAAATAGTCTGCCGATGTGTAAACTTTTTTTCAAACTCAAATACATTGTATTAACCTAATATTGGAAGTGACAAAAGTATCATCATCATCATCATCATCATCATCATCATCATCGTCGTCGTCGTCGTCGTCGTAACTAGCAGTAACAGAAACAGCTAACCTAACCACACTTTACATGGATTTTGCTGGTTGTGTAACTGTTTCGCCGGCTAGCTCAGTCGGTTGCGCGTCAGATTGGCACGCAGGCGGCCTGGGTTCGATTCCCGGGCGGGCCAGATACTTTCGTGGAGATCATTAATAGCAATTTTCAAATTTTTAAAACTTTTTTTTTCGAAAGTGTATTTTCACCAAAATCCGATTTAAGAGATTTTGAGCTCTTTTAAATGAATATATCTCTCCAAAAATAAGGATGTTTGACTGGCTGCTTTAGGCAGGTGTGACTGTATTCCTAAACATTACTTTGTAAAGTTGATTTGTCGTTCCGACGTCATATTGCTGAGAAGCCGACAAAGCTTTGAAGTTTCCGATTTTTTCTTTGATAACGTGCCGCTTTAAAAAGGCGGGAATTTTGCACACGAGTCTTACTCAGAAGTCAGTAACCATATTTGACTTGGCGGTCGGCAAGAAAAGTTGTGATTTTCGACTAGAAAGAATTGAAATCCAAACTTTCTTCAAACTTCAAAAGAATTCTTGACAGTAAGTACTGTACATAATTTTAATTTTCAGTTGTCTTAATATGCATTGATGTTTTAACATGCATTGATTTTTATGTTTTATGCCCCCCCCCCCCCCCTCAGAGTGCATTTGCAGTTGTCCGTCCGTCTATCCAATTGTCCGTGGCATTCCTTCCGGGTGCGTAACTCCTAAACTGCTAAAATATTTAAGCTACAGTCATTTTTTCGAAAGTGTATTTTCCACCAAAATCAGATCGAGCTCCTGTAATCTGTAGATTTGAACATTTTAAATTTTATGGAGTTTATAGGTCTTTGACCTTCGAACCCTGCCTAGTCGTGACTTCTGGTGAGCGACCTAGGCCCCCAGGGCCCCTTCTTTATATCCCTTCCATCCACGTAGCATTGGTTTCTACAGACCGTTTGTCCGTTGACCGCCATAAGTTTGCCCGCTATTTTTCCCCTGAATTTGAATTCGGTTGGATTTCAATGAAACTTTACATGAAGTACTTGCTACTTTCATTGCGCATATTGCCCGGAAGTTCGGATTGTAAATTTTAGCGGAGCTATCAGACGAGTGATTTTAGCTCAGCTCATGTCGTGAGACATTCGTTTTCGACACGCGGTGTTCAATACAAGCTCTATTAACTAATGAAGTATAAATGTATAATAACTTATTATATTATTTCAGATGAAGGAAGCAATTAGGAGAAAAAGGAAGCAATTAGGGTGCTTGCCCAGGTCGAAGTACGACATTATTGTCAGATGTTTAAACGGATCGTTCGATGTCCCTGTGAAGAAACGGACACCTGAAGAGAATAATTGTTTGGCCATGATTAGAAAACGTAAGGACTTCGAGCTTGGTGACCGGGGTTCTTTATTGTGTGGCGGAAAGCAAGTCCTTGTGAAAGAAGATCTTCCTAGATTTGTTGAGAAGATGTTCATGGAAAACAAAGGATGTGGAGCAAGGGTTATTTACAACAAACTGAAAGTAAATTACACGGGGTTCTCGGAACAAGCTATCCTTGAAATACTGTACAATAGCAAGTTTTACCATGAGAAGTATCCGAGATTTACAAACAAGCCAAAGCCAAAGACAATTACAGAAGAGGAACCAGGCAAAAGATGGCAGATTGACATAATTAACATGAAAAATCAAAGTGTTAGCTACAAGGGGTCCACATACAGTTATATTCTACAAGTCGTGGACGTTTATTCAAGGTACGTTATGCCAAAACCCCTGAAAACGAAGAGTTCGCGTGAAGTTGCAAAGGCATTAGAGGACGTGTTGATGGTTAACCTTGCCCCTGACATCATCCAATGTGACAACGGACTGGAATTTAAAGGCCCTAGTATGAAACTTTTGTTGAACAAGTACAACATCAAAATGATCAATAGTAGGCCGTATCATCCTCAATCACAGGGCAAGTGTGAAAGGTCAAACAGTGTTATAAAGGCCAAGATTCTATTTGCAACAAAAAGTAAACGTGGATTTAACTGGGTCGAAGGGCTTCAAGATTTAGCCTATGCCATAAACACAAGTTTCAAACGAGTTCTTGGGGGTCTCACGCCCTTTGAAGCCTACTACGGAAGAAGTCATGTTTTTACCAAAGAACGTCATAGTTCTCGTGAAATAAAGAAAACCATACGGCGAGCAAATAAAAAGGCTTACAGGTCGCTGTTGAAAAACACAACTTCCCCAAGCAAGTACAAAGTAGGAGAGACAGTATTAATTCGCTATCCCTTTCGAAAATCCAGGGTGCCAACCAAAAGATATGTTATCGAAGGCAAGGTAGAAAAAGTAAAACGAAATGGTGTTTATATCGTGTCATTTCAAGTACCGAACAAACCCGAACTTGGATTCGTAAGCAAATCGGTTGGGGTCGAAAACATGACTAGCCTAACTGTTGCGTTAGAGAAACAACGAAAAATTAAAAAACATTCATTAAAACAGAACCGCTCAGAGAAACAAAATCACAGAACTAAGTACTATCATGTTTTAACACACCATGAAAATCTGCAGTTGTTGGATGGGGTGAATATTGCCATGGACCCAAATCCGGATGGAAATTGTCAATTTGCTGCTATATCGCATCAACTTGGTAAAATTGGTATATACAAAGACGTAGATGCTTTACGTAAGGAAGCAGTCCATCACATTGTAGAAAACAGATATTTCTATGAAACTTTTGTCTATGATGAAACATTTGATGAATACGTTAAGAATATGTCTAAGAATGGGACATACGGCGACAACCTCACGCTCATTGCACTTATGAGAGAATATAATTTGCAGTGCCTGGTAGTTTCTACCCGAGGACTAGAACACTCATCAATTGTGTCAGCAGATGGAAAGTTCGATGGTGATGTTGGAACAATTGCATTGGGGTATTTCCCAGAAGGATTTGGCATGCATTACGTTAGTATCCGTATCAATCAACGCGTGTACAAGGACATAATATCACGCTTAGAACAGTCGTATGACAACGGTGACTCTGGCGACAGCGCTGCGTCTGGCGACAACGCTGCGTCAGGCGACAACGCTGCGTCTGGCGACAACGGTGACTCTGGCGACAACGGTGACTCCGGCGACACCGCTGCGTCTGGCGACAACACTGCATCTGGCGACAACGCTGCGTCTGGCGACAACGGTGACTCTTGCGACAACGGTGACTCCGGCGACAACGGTGACTCCAGCGACAACGGTGACTCCGGCGACAACGGTGACTCCGGCGACAACGCTGCGTCTGGCGACAACGGTGACTCCGGCGACAACGCTGTGTCTGGCGACAACACTGCATCTGGCGACAACGCTGCGTCTGGCGACAACGGTGACTCTTGCGACAACGGTGACTCCGGCGACAACGGTGACTCCAGCGACAACGGTGACTCCGGCGACAACGGTGACTCCGGCGACAACGCTGCGTCTGGCGACAACGGTGACTCCGGCGACAACGGTGACTCTGGCGACAACGGTGACGTCTCTGTGTGTTCAGCCCTGAAAGAGCTTCAAGATATGATAAACAATAGGAGGGCACAGAAGCGAACGACTTTTCCATTTCTGATGTTACCACTTCACATTCAAGTTGAAATTTTTAAGTTCTGCATACAATCAAACCCGTCAATCCAGTTTGTGTTGGCGAAGGTCGGCAAACCCTTTAGAGATTTAATAAGGTCAATGAGTTTGCAAACACCTAGAATTTACATTCGGCCGGATATTGGACTAGATACTAGTAACAGAAATCCTGTTAGCGTTCGTTTCCTATTAACAAGAGCGGGCAGAAACAGCAGTCTTATTTCGGCAATAAAAGAAATCATCAAGGGGCCAAAATGGGCAAACGCATGGCTGCGTTTGCGTGTTAGTGGAATCGGTTGGTATGATATCATAGATGTCATGTACAGACATTACAGGTGAAATATACATGTATATCGGTGTTTGGAAACCTGTTATGTTATTTTTGTGATTGATGATTATGTTCTTCTACTGGAAATTTGTTGTCATTTGCTCATTTACTGGTAACTTTTTACGAAGCACATTTGGGATATTTTGGCTGCTACTAAAATGAATGTATATATGTATATTATGTCTTGTCAAAATGCTACAGTTGGATTAAAATTTAAATGCTGTTCTATGTTCTTCAATATTACTTTGAAAAATCCTGTCAGTATACCAATAAATGAAAAAAGTACAAGTTTGTTGAATCTCTTGAATGAAACAAATTATAAAATACAAAATGTAAAATGAATATGTGATGATGATGATGACAAAACATTTGTGATGATGATGATGGTAAAAAAATTGTGATGATGATGGTGGTGGTGATGATGATGACAGTGGTTATGATGATTGGGGTTTGATGATTGTGGTGATGATGATGATGATGATGATAATGATGATGATGATGATGATAACAAACGTTTTGGGATGATGATGACAGCGATGTTTATCGGACGATGATGATGGTAATAATGATGATGATAAGTTTTTAGATGATGATGACGGCGATGTTTATCGGCCGACGATGATGATAATGATGATGATGATAACAAAATATTTGTGATGATGATGATGGCGATGTTTATTGGCCGATGATGATGATGATATTCTCATCGTCGTCATCATCATCACAACATCCTCATTATCGACCGAAAACATCGCCGTCATTATCATCACAAAAAAAACTTTTGTGATCACCATTACGATCATGATAATGGATATGATGATGTTGGTTTTGATGGTGATGATGATGGTGGTGTTGGTAAAGATAACAACGATGATGATCATTGGGGTGTTGATAATTGATGTGATGATGATGATGATGATGATGATGATGATGAGATAACGATGATGATGATGATGATGATGAGATAACGATGATGATGATGATGATGATTACGATGATGAGTGTGTATCATATTCGGAACGAATGTGGTACATTTTTCATCCGAATATGGTACAAGTTTGTACCATATTCGGTCAGGCATTTTACCCCAAAACTGCAGATACGTATATGGTACAATTAGACAGTTGTACCATATTCGGCCGAATATGGTACAAACTTGTACATATTCGTTTTTGTACCAAATACGGTCCGACAGGGCTTAATGTATGTGCGTAATGTATCATCAGAGCTTAGCCTGTGAAGTCTCCACAGGCTAATAAGGGATGACACTTTCTGCGTATATAAAATTTTCCTTTAGAAAAAAATTCACAAACAATTCTATAAAAGCGGAAAGTGATGTCCCACACTAGCATGTTCAGACTGCAAAAGCTTATATGGAACAATATTTTACGCACATCAGGGTTTTTTTCCTACTTTTTGGGAAGATAGCCCATGGCTTTGGAATTGGGAATTTTATCGGCAGTTCATGAAATTGGGAAAATAAATTCATTAGCCTTTTTTTCCACACGAAAAGTCCACTGATTAGGGAATTACTAAATTTTACATAACTCTTTATAATCATTCAAATTAAAAGAACAAAATCATACAAGGGACAAAATTGTCACAAAACCAGGTTTTCATTGTGAAAAAAAATCTGATGAAGGGAGACAACTCAAACTGAACTTCTGAAATGAACAAACAAAATTAACCCCCTTTGTAAGTTTGTTTTAAAATAAATCTATTTTTAGTTGTGGCGACCTTGACATTGGAGATATTGACGTGATTCTTTCGTGCGACACACCGTCCCATGATGGTGAACAAATGTGCCAAATGATTTTAAAATCTCATAATGAATGACATAGTTATAGCCCAGACAAGCTCATTTATGGCTATTTTTTACCTTTGAACTCAAAGTGTGACCTTGACCTTGGAGATATTGACGTAATTTTTTCGCGCGACACACCGTCTAATGATGGTTAATAAATGTGCCAAATGGTTATAAAATCTCACAATGAACGACAAAGTTATGGCCTGGACAAGCTTGTTCCGCCCGCCCGCCAGCCCGCCAGCCAGCCAGCCAGCCAGCCAGCCCGCCCGCATTCGCCAATCTAATAACCAGTTTTTTCCTTTGGAAAACCTGGTTAATAATACTTTGTTAGATGTAATTGAATTAAAATTAAGATAAAATTATTTTTTTTTGGGTGGAAATTGGGAACTTTTTGCCATATGTTGGGAAAAAAGTATACTTTTTGGGATTGGGAACATAGCCAAATTTCGGCTATAAAATTGGGCCAAAAAAAACCTGCACATGCATTAAGCCTTTTACAACAGCGCAACTGTCATGCTAGATTTTAGAAATTTATGGAAAAATTACTCAATGTTTTAGATCTTTCTGACTGCATGCTTGGTAGTTTAAGCTTGTTACCTGCAGAATTATACAATAATAATTTGTTAAATTCATGATATTTGTATTGGTTACTTCATAATTCTCTGCCTGCAGATTTGTAGATGCAATTGGCAAATGTGTGATTGGTATGATATAACCTTGCCATACAAGGATCCAAAGTGTTGTTCATAATTGCCAAAAGCAACAAGATTTTGGTAGGACCTTTAACTCTTTCAGTGCTGGAACCGAATTTTGAAGGCCTTTGCAAACAGTTTGGACCCAGATGAGACGCCACAGAACGTGGCATCTCATCTGAATCCAAACTGTTTGCTATTCTGATAGTATTCTTTGAAAAAAATCGAAGAAATTATAATTTTAGAAATTCAGCAGACGACATTTTAGCAGAAACAAATTTCCCAGCATGCAAAGAGTTAACTCTTTCTTCAACTTGTGTGGGAAGTGATGTGCAAGTTAATTTTCTGGTTAATAAAAGTGATAACCCCAGTGTTGTGTTATCACTAATCCACCAGCCATCTTTCAGTTTCATATCTTGCACTTGATGATCAATTACTCCCATCCCTTTTGCTGGGTTTCTTGGAAATAACACTCAATGGTTAACCCATTTATGCCTAGTGGACTCTCCCATCCTTCTAAATTGGATCAATTCATTTCTAAATTTAGGGATGTCTAATATATTTATTTCTATATTTAGAATATTTCTTACAGAAATTCGTTTAAGCAAACAGCGCAGACCCTGATGAGACGCCGCATCATGCTAGGCATAAATGGGTTAAGGGTCACTGACTGAAAGCATGGCAAAACTTGATGCATAATCTAAGTAGATAATCTATAATACAATTGAATAAGCCAATAGATTTGCAGTATGTAATATACATTTTGATTGGTGTAAATTGTAGACATAATTATCTAGTTAATGAATTGGAATTTGGATTAAGACCTTGAGCGGTAATAATTTGCCTTGACCTTGTGCATTAATAATTTGCCTTGGGCTTCTTGTTTGTCGGTTAGTAATATAATTTTGTTGCTAGACTATAGCAAGGAACAAAAACGCACCAAATTAATCAATAATTGCTATTGATTACAAACAATGTTTGTAAGAGTGACTGCGTAGGGCCTTTTTGTTTGTAAGCTTTGTAGCAACACAATTGGGATTTATTGAATACTTCTTATGCTCCTCTTCGAAGAAGAGAGCGTATATTGTTTTGCTGAATGTCTGTTGGTCTGTCAGTAGACCAGTTTGTTTCTGATCAGTAACAGATTTATTTGATTGGCTTGATACACTACATGGGCATTGGCCTTGGACAGTAGATGAACCCTATCAAAATTGGGCTCACTAGGTCAAAGGTCAAGGTCACTGTCACAATAAGTGTGAAAATTGTTTCCAATCAATAACTCGTCAACCAATTGACTGATTGGCTTGATACTTCACATGAACATTTGCCTTTGACAGTAGATGACCCCTTTCCAAATTGGGGTCACTAGGTCATGGACACAGTCACAATAAGTTTCAAAATAGTTTCCAATCAATAACTTGTCAATGAAGTGCCCAATTGGCTTGAAACTTCACATGTGCATTGACCTTGGACAGTAGATGACCCCTATTAAAATTGGGGTCACCAGGTCAAAGGTCAAGGTCATATTCCAGGGCCCTTGCTTAACTATGGGGGATTGGGGCCGGGGCCCTGAGAGGGGGGAATTTGCGTCGCTTTGGGTGAAAAGGGGAATTTTAGTAGATCTTTTCACCAACCATTCAACACTTAAAATGCTATATTTTAATGTAATTTACATAAATATATGTTTAATCAAAGGTTAATAGCACGATACCAGATGGCAACATAGGTATAAAAGTAAAAAAAAAAACAACATTGTTTGGAGGGGAGAATTTTTAGCTGAAATAGGTGAAAAAAGTATACTATTTTAAGGGGGGAATGGGGCCGAATTTCGGCCCCAAAAATGGCCAAACGAGGGCCCTGCAATAAGTGTGGAAATCTTTCCAATCAATAGCTTGTTAACCAAATGACCAAATGGCTTGATACTTACCATGTGCATTGGCCTTGGACAGTAGATGACAATATTAAAATTTGGGTCACTAGGTCAAAGGTCAAGGTCACTGTCACTAAAGGTGTGAAAATGGTTTCTGATCAATAACTCGTCAACAAATTACTGATTGTTTTGATTTGTACATTGGCATTGGACAGTAGATGACCCCTATTGAAATTGGGGTCACTAGGTCAAAGGTCACTGTTGCAATAAGTGTGAAAATCATTTCCAAGCAATAACTCGTCAACCAATTGCCCAATTGGCTTTATACATCACATGTGCATTGGCCTTGGACAGTAGATGACCCTATCCAAATTGGGTTACCAGGTCAAAGGTCAAGGTCACTGTCACAATACGTGTAAAAATTGTTTTCAATCAATAATTTCTCAACTAATTGACTGATTAGCTTGATTCTTACCGTGTGCATTTGTCCTGGACATTTGATAATCCCTATTGAAATTAGGGTCACAAGGTCAAGGTCACTGTAACAATAAGTGTGAAAATTGTTTACAATCAATAACTCATCAACAAATTGACCGAGTGGCTTGATACTTCACATGTGCATTGGCCTTGGACAGTAGATGAAACCTATTGAAATTGGGGTCACTAGTTCAAAGCCCTGTTTGGGGGGGGGGGGGGGGGGGGGGGGGGGATTTGTCTCCGACTGTGGAACTCTTGTTAACCTTTGTCTTCATCAAATGAATGCCATTTTTTGTCAGTATGATGCCATTTTACACATATTTTGGTAGCCCAAGTACCTCAGAGTATGAAAAATACTGCATGAGAATTTTTTTCGTTTTTATATCAAAGGTCTTGCTGTTGCATTGTTGCCAGTATATCCATTCCATCAATGCTAAATAGGCTACTTTTGTTTCAAAGATTTTTAGCGTGGTTTTTATGCCATCCACGTCATAAAGGATACTCAGTGAGTTTGACATTGCACATTATCATTTCCTGCACTACAGGTTAGGATGCACTTGATTTTTCTAATGAATACCATTGGACAAAAACGTGCACTTTTTTTACAGCGTGAAGATTGCCTTGTGTCTTTTCATCCTGTTGCATAGAAAAAGTAACCAATGAATATGATTGTTACCACTTTAGAATTGAAGCCTAATGTGAACACTTCATAAAAATTATTGGCAAACTTGGAACATGTATATGTGGGTGGTCAAACAAATACAAACACAGAACACTGCAAAAAACCCACTCATATTTTGTAGCAATTGGGCCTTATTGCGTAAGAACAAAACGAGAATTGTTAATTCACTGTGATTTAAATATTGTCAAATTATGTCTTACTGAAACATATGTCGAGTTTACAACAAAAAATATTGATCATCGCTTGGAATGCTAATGATGTTGCAAGTTAAACAGTCATCATGTCTTTTCACACAACAATTTCAGCTTTAAATGATGTTATGCAAATAAAAACTATCACATACAAACATGGCCTCAGTCTTCTTTTAAAGCTCTCATACAAGCCATGTTTAAATAGACCCAAATCATGATCCTTTTGGAACAGTGGAAAATTTTCATAAAACGGAAAGTTTGTCAATAACAGGATATGAGGTATTGACAATAATTACAAAAAACGTTGTCGAGTGTTTGAATACGCCAAAAAGGGGCGGAAGGTCATTCCAAAATTGCCAAGTGTGCACATTCCTTTGCTGGGTTAAAACTTCTTAAGTTTAAGTTTATCTTTCTGCAAATCGTTTTGCGACTGTGAGGTTCAAATTTAAACAAGAACATTGACGGGTAATATAATGAGTACTGTCAAAAGATGCGCGTTTTTGTGTATTGTGCATTACAAATCTTTAAAAATCCATTACAAACACTTGATTTCTATGTTATTGTAGAACTGATGCAGTTGCAGTTTTAAATGTGGCTTTTCATTAAAATATTAACTTTGTTAAATAGTTGTTTTACTCATATTTCTATAATAGAGTTGATGTTCCTTTCCAAAAGGCATTTAATGGATAATTGTATAATTATTATTACATATTCACTCTATTGATATTTATATGAGTTCTTTATCATTATTATTATTATTATTGTAAGTTTAATTTTGATTTTTTATTATTTATTATTCAGCAAATCTTAAATATCTAATGAGAATGAGAATTTATTTTATTATCAGAAATGTGGGGATTGACAGTTTTAAACGCTTCTCAAAATTGCCATCAATTTATCTTGTCTTGTTTAAAGTGGTGTAAATGGCGTTAATGTTAACCACATTCATTCTAACCAACACTTTCAAATAGATACAATTCTAGATTGTAATGTTTTGCATGATTTAATTACATTTGCATTCATGTATGGGACTGCAATTTGCATATTTATTTAATTTAATTTGCAAAAATAAAATGTATCATAAACATATGTATGAATTGAAACTATATATAGTTTAACATGCTAACATTAAACTTCAGGGCTTTTGGTGAGCTTACCAAGATCGTCCTATATAAGTTTATCGTTCACATATTAAACATATTTTTAATGGTTGTAACACATAAAACACGTATAAAAAGGTGAAAAAGCAATATTGCAAACTTATCTCAATATGGTGACATGTAGCAGCTTGTGAATGCATTGACGATAATTGTACATAATAATTTGTTGCAGTTTATTGCCAGTACTTCTTAATAAATATAAACACAAACTATTATGAATTCAAATAATTATATAGATTATTATGTTATAATGATGATAATAATAATAATTGTAATATTTTTTTAACATGTTTTGCATGATTTTGAATAACTTCATAACTTCACATTTTTTCATCAGCATTTATACCTATAAGGTTATGTGCGATTTGAAAGAAAACTAATAATAGTCAAAACTAAAAGATTTCTCCTCGTTCGTGATCATTAATCAAATGTGAAAATGCTAACATTGCAACCAATGATGGTGTGTATTTATGAATGAATGTAATAACCGTCCAGGTATTTATTTGTTGTATCCCATTAGCGTGTTAAGATAGATGTCTTTTTTATTACAATATTCAATCAGCGTGAACAGTAAGGTTTGCCTTCAAAGTGAGGCTAACCTTTGCCCTTAAATTACAGTCGTATGATGGCCAGTTATGTTGTAAAAATATGAAATTCTGAACACATCTGTATCACCTCTCCTTGACCTTTGATTGTGTCTATTGGACATAATGTTAGCTATGACTGAAAGTTGCAAGGTTGTATTTTTATTAAAAATACGGCTAAATATGACTGTTTCAAACTTGTGTATAAATTATTAATCATTGTAATGTTGAATATGCAGGGCTCAGCCTAGGTTCAAACTTGAGGGAGAAGTGACTTCTCCCTGAGCTGAAATTAGGGAGAAATGAGGCCACTAGAAGGAGAAGTGATTTCTGTTCGACGTTTAATAAAATCTTCGCTTGTTTTATACCCCTCATTATACCAAGCCTTAGTATCATCATCAATGACAAACAAATACTATTTTCAAATTCAATAAATCCCTACATATTAACTCACACAAATCAATTCATACAAATAAAACTTGTGATTTCCATGTGCATCATAAAAATAAACAGTACTTTAATAATGCAATGACAATCCAAACCCTATTTACATCATAATGTATCAATACATGATAATTAGTCAGTGATTTTTTCACCCAATTGGGAACAGGTCCGTACCAATGCCATTGGGAATTCTTCGCGTCATGAAATCACCAAATTGTGGTACATGTAAAAACGAGTCTTAACAAAACACAATCTTAATGCATGGGACCAAAGACCTATAGATTGCATATAGTATATCTATTACTGTTTATCCGAATTGTATACATATCCGAAATATGTACACTTGAAAATGCCTTACCTGTTTCATTTACTAAACCAAATTGTCCTTGTTTTTATCTGGTTTAACAAACCTTATTACACGTACATGTTTGTTAAATCCAGTTAATGCTTTCTCCATTATTGAATCACCATTAGTCTACTTGTAAATTGAATCGCCAGCTTTGAATTGAACGCGGGTTTAATGTTACAATACATCTGCCATGTGCAATGTCGTAGGTCATGAGTCATGACGTAGCAATTTTATTCTACTCGGATAATTTATATCTAATCGAGGAAATGTGTTTTCTCAGTGTCTATTGTGTAGTATCGGTATTAGGACTTGTTAGTATAAAAATGAACTGTGATTCCAGTTTATATAAGATGGGTGTTACTCGTTATTATCGGTGGATTAACAAACTGACAAAACTCGCTGGACTTTTACAGTAGTGGATCTACGTAATTAATAGACCTTTGATCAATTTTGTTTTTCTTTAATATTTTTTCCGACTTTCTTTAACCATGCCGTCTGTCAAAAACATGTAATTATCGAATGGTCAATCAATTATCACGTAATCATTAGACAACTTACATCACGCGCAAAGAGGTTGCGGGATATAAAATAAAGTCGTTTACGTATGGATACGGTAGATAAAATTATGGAAATTAGCACTACAGTTTGCACGGGTAGGTTGTTAGTTTTCGTTTATATGGTTATGAATTAATGTCTGACAAAATAAAATGCACACCGACTGGATAATTAGTGTTAAAGAGTTTTGAAACACGAAACAAGTAAACAGTAGAACATACTAGAATAAATCGTATTCATATTTACTGTTGGGAATGTGTTGCGCGTGTAAACTTTTTTGAGCGTAAATACATGTCTATAACGACGTCATTTCATCGCTCAGGTAAACTATTGCATATGTATATACAATGCACGCATTCTCATTGGTAACTATCGATCTTAATGTACCGCTTAACTCCGCCTGCAAGGCGTGTACTAATTGGGCTTGCAGAACAGAGAACTATACAAACTGTCGGCGAAATGACACTCGCTATGATCTTTTGATCTAAACCGTTATTGTTTGGAGTGAATGCCCATGTGTATGCTAGTTGCCTGGATAAGCTTTCACAGCAGTCGATCTTTTGCTGTGATAATAAACTGATTACATAACAAGCGTCATCGATGACTTTATGACATGTGAAAATAGAGAATTTTTAGATGAAAAAGTTGAGGAAAAAAAACTTCGATGTTGTAAAAAAAAAGAAGGCGAAGTCAACTTCTCCTTCATGTAATTTAAGGGCGACATTATTATGTCCCGGGCGAAGATGTCGCCCACGTCGCCCTCACGGCCGAGCCCTGATATGACTGAAAGTTGCAATGTTGTGTACTTATTTAAGATATTATAAGTTATTTTTCGGCGTAAGCTGTATTAAGCCAGCTTTTCACCTTAGTCTGACCTTTGTTAGCGTCCAATAGAATTCAAATAAAACTTCCCGCGGCCAAGTACAGATGAATACACTTCATTGACTGCATTGGCTGATTTGAGAATACGACCAGAACATTGGAAACATGTCCGCGTCTTTGTAACACTGTTTTACTGCGTGTTCAGCATGAAACAATTTTATATCTAATGAAAAGGCTTAATATATAGAACAGTTTAACACTCCATCTCGACATCAATACAGTTTGTGTGTCCACCTTTTATTTTCAGAAGATTTTCAGCGCGAGAACGTTTGCACTTAAAGGCTATTTTCTCATATTTATTACTAACTTCCATATTCCTGTCAACATGTTAACATGTTAAAGTATAGAGAGCAGTGGAAGCAAAGACTCACTTTAATGCATTGCATTTCAACTCGCGAGGTATATCGGGTCAATTTGCGGCCACTGTGTGTGAATGTCTGAGTTTACATACAGGTCATCGCTGCGACTCTACCCTATGTGCTGATCGGAGTTCGAGGCCAGGAAAATAATCGTTATATAATAAAGACGCTATAGCGTGAACTAGGTGAACTGGAATTTTCTTTAGACCAGACAGATGTTAAATGAAGATATCCAGCGATATCATATGGTGTGTCATTAATAGATTCTTAATGTGTTTTACAACAATACCATGATAAATATTATTTTTAAATTAATTTAACAAGAATTATACCATCATATTGACTAATTAATTAAGCATGAGCGCAATGATTCTCGATACTGTTAAAAATCGAATCAAATAGCAACGCCAGACAAACCACTAAAACAGGTTTGTTCGAAGAACGCGCGTATAAATATTTAAAATATATACGGATACTTCGCGTGTGGACGGATGACTCATATGTTTTTATATCACTTCCATTCTTCTTTTGGTTTTCTGTTTTGTATCTATACGTTTATGAATGTAAAATAAGCCGCGAAAACTCCGCGTATCATCCCGTACTGCGTTTGCTGCAGCTAAGAACTGCACAGAAAGACATTCGCTATCTTTGATCTCATTCATTGAAGTCTTTACCTTTTATAAACTGCAACCACAATCAACGCCGTATATCTTTTTTAAAGATATTTCTTGTTTCAATTAAACCATGAAGTCATCTGACAAAGATGTTTTTTAAGCCAATTCACTTTTCTAAACATCCTTAGCTTGTAGATTCAATCTAAATATATATTAGCCATGCTCTGTGAAAAAGGTGTTTAATGCATGTGGGTAAAGTGTCATCCCAGATTAGCCTGTGCATTCCACACATGCTTATCAGGGACAACACTTTCCTCCTAAACTTGATTTTTGCTAAGAAGAGACTTTCTTGGAACGAAAAATATCATGAAAGCGCAAAGTGTTGCCCTGATTAGCCTTTGCAAACTGCACAGGCTAATCTTGCGCAACACTTTAAGCACATGAATTAAACCCCCTTTACACAGAACACAGCCCATATATATTGTTTGAAAATAAAATAAACAGTAACTGACAAATGAGAGTCATCACGCTATTAAATGACAATTTAAATTACATCCAGTCAGCTCATTTGCATAAGAAGTCAAAAAGCTGGATAAGTATACCGTGTGAATCAAATAATATTTCTTTGTATAAAAATATCAGTGCACTAAAATGTATATCATAAATAGCTCACTTATGAGTCAGACTTGCTAAATGGTTAATTTGAATAGATTGAAATTTTATGGTGAAAAGTGTGTTTATTTAAGCAGTAAATGATGGGTACTGTGTTGCTAAGGCTATGACAAAATTGTATATAATGTGTGCGATGTTCTTTGGCAATAGAAAATGTTCAATAATGTCATAATACTATATATGTGGTGTAGACCAGCATGTTACATCTACTTATTAGTGTAACATGTGTTGTAGAACCATTATGTTGCATCTTATTCTTAGTGTAACATGTGGTTTAGAACCAATATGTTACATCTTATTCTGAGTGTAATTTGTGGTTTAGGACCAGTATGTGACATCTTATTCATAGTGTAACATATTGTTTAGAACCATTATGTTACATCTTATTCTTAATGTAACATGTAGTTTAGAACCAGTATGTTACATCTTATTCTTAGAGTTAAATAATAGTGTAGCATATGGTTTAGAACCAGTATGTTACATCTTATTCTTAGTGTAACATGCGGTTTAGAACCAGTTTGTTACATCTTATTCTTTGTGTAACATATGGTTTACAATCAGTATGTAGCATCTTATTCTTTGTGTAACATTTGGTTTAGAACTAGTATGTGGCATCTTAGTCATAGTGTAACATATGTTTTAGAACCAGTAGAAAACATCTTTTTCTTAGTGTAACATGTGGTTTAGAACAAGTATGTAGCATCTTATTCTTTGTGTAACATTTGGTTTAGAATGTGTATGAAACATCTTATTTTTAGTATAACATGTGGTGTAGAACCAGTATGTGATATCTTACTCATGTGGTTTAGAATGTGCATTTTTCTTATTTTAAGTGTAACATGTGGTGTAGAACTAGTATGTGACATCTTATTCTTAGTTTAACATATGGTTTTGAACCAGTATGTAACAGCTGAGTCTTAGTGTAACATGTGGTGTAGAATGTGTGTGTTACATATTATTCTAAGTGTTACATGTGGTGTAAAACCAGTATGCTTAAGCCTAGTGTGAGTGAGATTTATTGTGTAGAACCAGTATTTTTCATCATAAACATTTTGAGATGTTGTTTTAAATGGTTTGTATCTTCATGTGAAGCAGTTTGCAATATCGTACTTATTTACTGTGAATACTGAGATTGCATACGGGAAAAGAACAACTGCCCCGGCTTGTATCGGGGGAACCTTTGCTTAAAAAAAGTAGAGAATGATTTAATAAATATGAATGTGATACTCATATTCCACAATATGAGACATACATCATGAACGGTTGCTGACTTGTCTGAAAAATACATTCTTGTGTTTAGAGATGCGTACAAGTATGTAAGTACAGTTGATTAATGGCTGACTTTGGCCATAATGTTCTCTCAGTTAACCTGGTACAACGGCCATAAGGTCTAATCAAACAGTGATAGTACCAGTACTCCACTTGTACCAATCCTTTTGTAGTCCTACGACGATATATACTCGCATAAAAATAAAACCCCAATTTTACAGGCTTGTTTTTTCATCGTGTTCTTCATCATTAAATGTCCTTTATTTGGCCTGTTTAAATCATTTTGGAACATTCTTAACACAAAGAGGCAAATCATTTTAATATATCCTTTAACGGTTAAAAATTCTTTTATCATAAACGAGGACAATCAGGAAGGGCATGGGTTTAATCAGGTCATCGAGGGTCAGGCAAATCTGGGGTCAATGGCTAAGGGACTCGGGAGGCAGATTAGTTTTATAAGTTGGTCATGTGAATATGGGCAATAAATCTCCAATTTGGGCTGCCACTTTGACCACTGATAAAAATTGCACTCAAATTAAAATGTCCCTTAGATGTCCCATATAGTTAAACTGACCTCTACACTACTGTATTTAATACCCTTTCTACCCCTATACTCTGGTATGTACCTTGTGGGTGCATGAAAAGTAAAGCATGCCCATAAAAATTAAGTCTCAGTTTTATTGTAGCTACAGAACTTGGGCTATTTGCTGTGCTGTTGAGGTCATGTCTTAGTATTACCAGGTCACATTCTCATGTTTATCATCTATGTATGAATCATCGTGACTAATGGGTTGTCATGGGAAAAATATGATGGACTTAAAATGAAGACTTGCGGTCCACAAAGATTACCATAGAAGACCATGAACTGTGAATATCAAGCTTTAATTGTTCACTAAATGCCAAATTGCTGTTTTGCTGTCCGCATTAAACATAACAATGTCTGATCTAATGATAGTTTTGTTGGACACTTCTGCAGGGATCTTTTAAGCATTATGCGGCTGTTCCTAAAAGGGCATCATAAGGGTACACCTGCTGATAAGGGCCTCAGAAGAGATTTGTCACAGGTACATTGTCTTCTAAGGTGTTTAATTGAGCCCTTAACGTGATGTTAAATTGACCTAGGCAACTACAAAGCCCATGGACAATGCCTTTAATTGGGCCTGTAACAGTTCCCTTCTGATGAGTTTTTAAATTAAAACAGATAAAGATTTAATTAGTATTCCAGATAACTGCACCGTTTAATCTTTGTGGTTAAATTCAGTTAAAACCCTACATAAACACATTTGACAGTTTGGTGGAGATTTGGAATTCCTTTAAACTTGATAATGTCTGTATGGCCCATTGATAAATAGAACCTTTAAATCTTCATAAATAGCAAAACTGAGTACACTTGGATATCATGTGACACTGGGACTACAGATTTTTTAAATGTGCCATGTGACTATTAAGATTGGTCTTAACTGGTTAACAAATTTAGTATATTGATGAAATCTCAATCAAAATTGGCTTAAATTTCGTTTTGACACTTCCTTGACAGCAGTTATCATGTTTTAAAGAGACATATTATTTTTGTAAAGGTTTCACAAAAAAAAGAAAATAACCCTTTTAGCTTGTTTACTTCAAAGGTATTTGAATACGTCTAATTGTCACTTATCATCATAATCGCTAGCAACCCTTCTGTATTAGTGTATAGCCCTCCCTGAATGTGAATCAGTTTTCTTTTTTTAAAGGTTATGTTTAAATAAAAATGTATTACTGTGATATTTTAAATATGACTCTTAGTAGTTAAGGTATTTACCGTATTTATGACAATTAAGGTATATAGCTTCTGACAAGTCCATTATAAAAATATGCTTTTGGTGAAGAAGTCAAAGTGATTCATTCATGTTTTTCAATGGATATAATTATGTGAAGTTATGCATAGCGACTGATGGGTGCTCTATCAATTGAAATAATTACAGGAAGTTTGTCCGCCAACATGTTAAATACCTGGGATTTAATTCCCAATGATACCAGTGTTATCTGTTTAAATGCTCCTTTTATTGTTTGAATGTATTAAAGAGAGCAATGTGTTTATCCTGAGCATTTACAAGTAGGTTTTAAAGAGGGCAATTGAAAGTTGTAACCATATTTTTGGAGAAGTGGAATTATAATATATAAGCAAATATAAGTAATACATACTGTATGGGAATGTATCATGCAGGGGGTAAGGCTACTATTCCATCTGTCCGTATCCGCATCCGCTTATCCGCATCCGCAAAACAATAGAACCAGTTGAAATGCACTGCGCTTATTCCATTTATCCACATCCGCATATCCGCAGGCGCAATAGGCGTCCGCAAAAGAACGCTCAAGTGAGCATTCTAATGCGGATGAGGACATGATACGGACAGCATTTTGCACGATGAAGGAAGCTGTCATCTCAAAAATCAACTGAAAACTAATCGAATTCGTGAAAAATTACCCGGAATTATACAACCAACGCAGTTCTGCATATTGGAACTCTGATTTCAATTCAAATGTTGGGAAAAGCATAGCCAATGCACTAGAAGATGTTTCGGGTATTTACCATTTGTAGTCTTTTACAGACAGAATGATGATTTGTACCTTATATCTACTTAAATTCACCCTTGTCCTTCATAATAAGAATGTCAATTATAATTTTCAGTTTTATTCATATATTTTTTTTTTCCCAAAAAAGAAAGATACGTTCGACGTATGCGGATAAATGGAATATAGCGTCCGTATTTGGATTTTGCGGATACGCATGCGGATAGATGGAATACTAGCCTTAATCTATTCATTAGCAAATAAAATTTGATTATCATAGGGATTTTAAATCTCATTCTGAGAAGATTTGTGTTCCCTGCTAAACAGGGTTGGCTGTCAAAAGTTCCTGCAAGAGCTTGAAGGTCCAAATTGAGTATTTCCACACATATTTTATTTATTCTTATATATTTATTGACTGAACATCGGGCAAACAGCAAACAAGCCAAATGCCACAAACAGATAAAAAGAGAAATATGTTTCTTGCTTGATCTTTAAGTGAAAATGATGGGAAATTATTTATTTAAAGGTCATTCAATGTTAGCTACTTGTTATTGGTAAAACTTATTTATGTTTATTCTCATTTCGGTTTTCTTAAACTCTTTCAGTACTGAAACTGAATTTTGAAGGTCTTTGCAAACTGTATGGATCCAGATGAGATGCCACAAAACATGGCGTCTCATCAGGATCTAAACTGTTTGCTATTCTGATAGTATTCTTTGAAAAAAATCGAAGAAAATGCTAATTTTAGAAATTCAGCAGACGACATTTTAGCAGACAACAAATTTCCCATCATGCAATGGGTTAATAGACTGATGCATTGTAAAACAAATTATCTAAAGTTGAGAGCCATAACCAACCCCATGGCCTATTGAACACAAATAATATCTTGTTACCTGTATTGAACACCATTTCCTGTAGTTAAGTTGAACATGTGACCATCATGTGACATGATCCATTGTTTACATCATGTCATTAATAAGATCAAAGGCTTTAAGAAAATCACTTTGCATGACCATAAGTTGGCTGCCAGTTTAAGAAAGCCTTTTGTTTTTTCGCATCCTTCTGAGTAACCACTGATGGCTCTGATATTTCAAACCTTTGACCAAAATGATGAGGTGACAAATGGTCCAGTGGACATTTGAGCAATAGGAGGCATTAGTCTTTATTGCCCGCTTGTGGTTTTTCACTGATAATGCTGATTCAGGTCATACTGGTTCACTTTACAGTTTTTGTGAATGAAGTAATGTGTACAGCAGTTATCCTGTGTGATTTTCAATGGCTTGGTTATGAATGGGTGAAAAGTATAAGCATTTCACACTCTGGCAGGGATGGTAACCTTTTGTGTACCAAATAAATTTTTGTTTAACACTGTCAGACACTGCAAATAATCAGTAAATGGTTTAACCCATTTAAACCTAGTGGACTCTCCTGTCATTCTTAATTGGATCAATTTATTTCCAAAATTAGGGATGTCTAGTATATTTATTTCTATATTTAGAATATTTCTTACAGAAAATCCTTTAAGCAAACAGCGCAGACCCTGATGAGACGCCGCATCATGCGGCGTCTCATCTGGGTCTACGCTGTTTGCCAAGGCCTTTTTTCTAGATGCTAGGCATAAATGGGTTAAACCTGATAACTGGCATTGATATGTTGAGCCTGTTTCTCAGGGGGACAGCATGCAAACAATAATGATATTAAGAATAATTTAAGATATCTTTGACCTTAACCCATTTATGCCTAGTGGACATTGCCATCCTTCTAAATTGGATAAATTTATTTCCAAAATGAGGGATATCTAGTAAATGAGTGAGATACAGTTCTGTACTGCTAGAACCACCAACATCATCAGCTGAGAACCGCCTTTCAACAAGTGTTTCGGCCCTTTAATCACAGGACACTCTCCAGGCGGCCGGCCCGCAGTGTTGATCAGACACTACTTGTTGGTGGTAGGCTTCCAGCTCCTCTCCTGTCTCTTCATCCACAACCAACTGGATGCCCTTTCTGCTGCTAGGCTCAGTTTGCCCATTGCTGTCTTCCTGTCTGCTCCTTTGATGCCCAAGGCACTGAACATTCTCCACAGCGACTGTGCTGGGAATCCTCTAGTGCCGATTTCCACAGGGTAGAGCCACACTCCCCATCCCTTCCCTCTGCATTGTTCTTGTAGGTATGTATACTTGGCCTTTTTCCGTTGGAAGGCCTCTTCACAACGAGATTCCCAAGGGACTGTCAGTTCAACCATGATCAGACACTTATCTTTAGTGGACCACAACACAATGTCAGGCCTTAATGTTGTCTGGAAAATGTTTGGGAACACTAGCTTTTGCTTCAGGTCAACAGACATTTCCCACTGATCAGATTCATCTAATACAGAACTGGTAGGCTGCAGTTTTTTAGGCGCCTTTTGTCCTTCCTTCACGAACTGAATCATTTGGGGTTTCTGTCTGGGCCTCTTCTTGGTCCTCTCGCATTCCAACTTGTCAGCGAGTTCCTGAAGAACACTGTATATTTATTTTTATAGTTAGAATTTTTCTTACAGAAATTTTTTAAGAAAACAACGCAGACCCTGATGAGAGGCCGCATGATTGCCAAGGCCTTTTTTCTAGACGTTTGGCATAAATGGGTTAAATTGTTAATAGGAAAAGTGGACTGCACGGGCTTATCTTGGACGACACTATGCACATTCACATTCATTAACCCGTTGAGTGCTAGAACCGAATTTAAAAGGCCTTTGCAAACAGTTTGGATCCAGATGAGACGCCACAGAACGTGGCGTCTCATCAAGATCCAAACTGTTTGCTATTCTGATAGTATTCTTTGAAAAAAAATCGAAGAAAATGCTAATTTTAGAAATTCAGCAGACAACATTTTAGCAGACGACAAATTTCCCAGCATGCAAAGGGTTAAGCTAAGTTTTCCCAGAGTGTGGCGCATGTTTATTCAGTTGAAAGTGGCTGTGTTCTATAGGGTTACAAAGTGGCTGTGTTCTATAGGGTTACAAGTGGCTGTGTTCTATAGGGTTACAAGTGGCTGTGTTCTATAGGGTTACAAGTGGCTGTGTTCTATAGGGTTACACAGGCTGACGGAACTGTTGAAATATTAAAAGATTAATTTACTGATCAATGGACCTTCAAGAACACACACACACAAACACAAACAGACTATTGAAAAAAATTCCTTAAAGCATTGCATGTCATATAATATATATTAATTTGAATTATGAATCTGAATGATAATTTGGATAACATCATGCCCCTCTCTTCATCACACAAAAAGGATCTAAATTATCTGAGAAAATCAGCAAATGGTGTTTGAAAAGATTTTTGCAGGCCAATATCTGCAGTTAATTATTCTTTAAAAGAAGTATTCATAAATCAGCAGATCTTGTTTGTGTTACATGCTTCATACCTGGAATGATTTATAGATGTTTTAATTATTCTAATCATATAATTGTCATTTTTTCCGTCACCACTGCACTATTCGATACATGCAATTAACATAGCACAATCATGCCAAAGATCAAATCCTGCAATGGTTGATTTTAAAAATGCTTTAATTCTGTAGCCAAGGCATTCCAATTTTTATGGAGGAATTTTGATAATTTAATTGTGGGTTAATAATGTAATACCAAAGGCGCATAGAAAATTAAAGTATTAAAGGTAAATGCAATTAAGTTGTCAAAGATGTTTATGGTTAACAAAGGGCAAAGCTAATGTGTGGTCTGAAGTGGTGTATAACATTTCAGTGTATTTCCAAGAGAAGATAACACTATAACAATAATGGTCTCCCTTGAATTTTGTATTTTTAAATTTAATACAAATGAGCTGCGCCGTGTGAAAACGGTGCTTAATGAATTCACATAAAGTGTCTCCCCTTAATAAAGTTAATCAAGAAATTTGATAATAGCGGAACGTGTTGTCAGCCAGTGCAGAGTGCACAGGCTAATCTATGTCAACACTTTATGCACATGCATTAAGACCCATTTTCCCATGGAGCAGCTCAAAATTGGGAAAATGTGACATTCAGAGATTGCAATGTAGATATCATTCGTACACAGCTTTTATGAGGCTTTTTTGCATGGTGCAATACTTTGTTTTTTATGACATGTTGCACCAAATAAAAAAGTTGTGGATTATTCCATCAATTTCTTAGTGAGAAACAAACCAAATAAAAAAAAAAATCCCCTTTTAGAGAGGTCTTTGAGAAGCACATTTGATACATGAAGCCTTGACTCAGATAGTTGGTTGCCAGTGTTCTTTTTTGGCCATATCTGGTGCTGATACATTCATTCCCATTCATCTCTATAAATTAAACTTTGGTAAGTATAATATTGAAACCACTTCGATTCTCAATTTCCCTATCTTACCTTTTCCAACTTAGAAGCAAAGTGAAAATGGCTATGTGCAAACAGCATAAAACCAGAACAGCCTGCGAGTAACTCACAGTCTGCTCAGGTTTTATGCTGTTTGCTGCTCATCAGTATCTAAGGTTTGGATATGAAGCCTTACAAACTTGAATCTAGTAAAAAAAGGTCTTAAATTAAATTTAATTTTCTAAGGGACAACAAAAACTTGAAAATACGTACCGGTATCTAAGTGGTAAAGGGTTAAGTCGAAGCGACTTGATATTTCCCAATCCAAGGACCCAGCCCCATTCCCAAAATGGTAAAAAAAATTATTGCAAGGAATTTGTCCTGAATAACCAACTTCATTGGCAGACACCTCAATCTCTTAATCCAGCTTGATTCAGCACTATCAGAACCTTTAAAGGGATTTTGATTGCACACGATGAGAATTAAGCAGGATGTACCACTCAATATTCAAATATGTAACATCTGTTCTAATCCATTCAAATTTTAAGATAAAGTCACCGATATCATTGTCAAATTTGCAAATGTGCTGACTGGGCACAAAAAGTAGTACAGAAGAATGTAAGGTTTGGCCCATCCCCTGATCTGATGGTTAGATTTATTTTATGTTTGTTACCAAGGCATTCATGAAAAATGTTATTAATAAATCAGTGGCCATGGATACCTTTTTAAACAAATCTAAATGTATCAATCTCAGATTTTAATAATACAATTTAAGCGGTAAATTTTGTGAAGGCTGTTTTAAGAGGTAAAGGATATTGAAATAATGATAAATCGGTTGCTCAAACTTTTTTTTCAATCCAATTTTTAGCTCTACTGGCCAAAGGCCTGAAGAGCTTATGTCATGGCGTGGTTTCCGTCGTCCGTGCGTGCGTGTGTTAGACTTTTTCTTGTTAACGCGATAAAGTCCACAGTTTTCATCCGATTCTTTTCAAACTTGTTCAGTGTCTTTATATTATTGAGGACTCGAACCCTATTGAAAATGGGTCACATCAGAGTAAAAAGTCCAGAATTATCTCCACTTGAATTTGAGAAAATTGTAAAATAAGGCTTGTTTACGCAATAAAGTCCACAGTTTTCATCCAATCATTTCCCAACTTGCACAGTGTCTTTATCTGAATGATGAGTCAAACCCTATTGAAAAAGAGCAATATCAGTGTTATAAGTCCAGAATTATCTCCCCTTGGATTTGAGAAAAAAATGAAAATTATTTTTTTTTATGTGATAAAGTCCATAATTTCCATCCAATTCTTGGCAAACTTGCACAGTGTCTTTGTATCAATGAGGACTCGAACCCTTTTTTAAAAAGAGCAATATCGAAGCAATAAGTCTAGAATGACTTCCGCTTGAATATGAGAAAATTTTGAAATCCCGCTTGTTTACGCAATTAATTCCACAGTTTTCATCCAATCATTTCCAAATTTGCACAGTATCTTTATATCAATGAGGACTTGAACCCTATTGAATATGAGCACTATCGGAGAAATAAGTACACAATTATCTTCCCTTGAATTTGAGAAAATTCTCCTTGTTTGCGCGATTAAGTACACAGTTTCCATCTTATTCTTTCCAAACATGCAGTGTCTATAAATAGCAGTAGAGCGATTTAGGCCCTCATGGGCCTCTTGTTTGAACTTAAGTTTTATTAAAGGCCATTAAGGACATTTCAGAAAACAAAACTTGATATAAATGTATAGCAAATAATTTTCATGCAGTGGTAAATATGGAAAAATTTGAGAGAAAAATAAAATAACAAAAAATATGTTTTTATTCTTACATAATTCACAACTTTTGAAATAAAGTTATCTTTCTTTTTTAACTAAGCATAATTATACTTTAGTACATAATGAATACAGCACTTTGAAGTGGCATATATGGAATGAAAAAAATGCATAGTTTATATGTATAAATAACCATACCATAAACATAAAAAAATAAAAAAAATAAACATTAAATTAGATATACTTTAACATATTTTAATTGCCTTAAACAGCCTGTATTCTGAGACCATGTTAAATACATTATAGTGTCAGTTATAGAGAATCTTGTTCTGTGCAAATTTTCTGAAGGTTTTAGAGTTTCCAATGCTTACAGTAACTGTGCAGAACTATTGGATAGTAATTGTAGCCCAAATTATTGACTGCATAGAACTATGAGATAGTGTTGAGTCCAAATGCTTTACTGCATAGAACTATGGGATACTTTAGAGTCCAAATGCTTGTCTGCATAAAACTATGGGATATTTTAGAGTCCAAATGCTTGACTCTATAGAACTATGGGATACTTTAGAGTCCAAATGCTTTACGGCATAGAACTGTTGGATATTATACATATTATGGGATAGTTTCGTGTCCACATATTGTACTGCATCCATGTATGTTTTAGTTTCGTGTCCACATATTGTACTTCATCCATGTATGTTTTAGTTTTGTGTCCACATATTGTACTGCATCCATGTATGTTTTAGTTTCGTGTCCACATATTGTACTGCATCCATGTATGTTTTAGTTGCGTGTACACATATTGTACTGCATCCATGTATGTTTTAGTTTCGTGTCCACATATTGTACTGCATCCATGTATGTTTTAGTTTCGTGTCCACATATTGTACTGCATCCATGTATGTTTTAGTTTCGTGTCCACATATTGTACTGCATCCATGTATGTTTTAGTTGCGTGTCCACATATTGTACTGCATCCATGTATGTTTTTTTTCAAGTCAACATGTTTTGCTGCATTGAATTTAGCAATATTTTTAGTGTCCACATGCTTTGTTTCATATAACTTTTGGATATATTAGAGTGCTGCATGTACCTCTTTTCAAGGCATTGGTTGAACTTGTTATTGGTCTACATTTAAGCCACATTTCTATTGTTTTATCATTTTTTTATTAAACGCAAAAGAGCCTTAAGTTTTATTAGGAATGTACACAAGTTACCATAATTTTGCACCTTGTTTTAACATCGGGCTCTCTCAGTTTACAGCTTTTATTGCTGTTATGCCTTCCCTATTGCTTCTGTGCAAGACTTGTTATTATTTACCAGACCTTTTGCTGATTTAAAATATTTCTAAAAAGGTTCATTTGAGATTAAAATCTTTTCTTTTTATCCAATACACAACAATTGGTGTATTCACAATTCTTAATTGTGTTTAAGTTTTGTTATCTAAGCTCAATACACAAGCAGTCCATAAAAGAAAATTAATACTACCATCGTTAAGCCTTTGATTATAACTCTTTGTTAAAATAATCTCAGAAAGTGAAAGTTACAGCTTTTTGACATTTAATATCCCACTGTCTTCTTGAACAATACATCCTATCACAAAACCAATCATTTAAATTCTTTAGACAGTTATTTAATCCATGGCGGGAATATCTTCCCGCAGTTTTTCGTATCTGTGTTTTATTGTCTCATAACCTCTCCATTATGCTTTTCTTTCTCTTCTATTCTTTTTGCTCCTTCTTGCTTTCTCAATGCCTTTTCTTTCTCTAACATATTTCTGTTTTTGTTGGTCATCAGTTGTTGACAGACTGGGAATAAAGTCCAGTCAGTGACTAATGTATTTTCACTGTTGTCCTCTTAAGAACATATTATCCCTCACCCAACCCATTGCACTGCATGACTTCCTTTGCATGTCATCAAGGCATGCATTCTGGTAATCTGTGGGGGGAATCTAGTAAATGGTGGTCAAATACAAAAGCATCTCAAAACCTTGTGTCTGTGGTTACTTTGCATAAGGTATTTCAGTAAAGTTTGAATGTTATTTGTCTTAACCAGCGAAAAATTCTTTAAAAATTATGGAATATCCTTTAAAAGGAAGCAATGGTGCTGAAAAACATTATTTTCCATGCATGATTTTATCTTTGTTTTTAATAGAATGACTTATTGTTCAGAAAATTAGTTTATGATTTCTTCTGATTGATGTTGGAAGCATTAAAAAAGAAAAACCCAAAAGGGATGTTTTAAGAGTTATTTCACTTGTTCATGCTTTTGTTTTCACCAATTTTGTGCATCACTTCATGACTGAAGACTTCATTTTGCTGATTATGAGATATTCTCATTCTCTTTTGGGTTGATTTATTACTGAGGTTCATGGGATGGGACCTTTGGATATTCAATTTTTCATTCTCATGAAAAGACCAAGATCATTTTCATTTGTTTGGCTTGTTTTGTTTACTTTGTTGGCATTTCTCATTTATTGTCAGCATGTTTTTGATGTTGTTTTTGGCATATGAAATGTATTTTTGCACATATTAATAATGTTTTTTGTTTATATCATAGACAGCATATTAATAAGTTTTGTTTTATATATTGTGGACAGAAGCTTTTCAAGAATGCAAGGTATTGCATGTATTGCAATGGTTGCATTATGTACTTGTGTTTTTTTTGGTGAAATTTATGTATGCATCCTTAATAAATGAATTGTCACTTGGCTTAAAAAAAATAAGATTTAGTAGGGAAATGGTAGAAATTTAAGATTCCTTGAAGTGTATGGATATTGCGTAGGTGTTCTTAACATGAAAAAAAACACTTATAATCTTATTTATTTGTTTAAATATACACAATGATAGATGTTACATGTTTCTTTATGGATTCATGTCAATGATAGTAAGAAAGGACTGTAAAAAGGGACTTGTTCTGAGTGTGATGAAATGACAATTTTAAAAATAATTCTCTTAGATTTAAAAAAAAAGTGTTCACATAATGTTTAAACAAGCAAAATTATGATTTTCATAGTTACTGTCTGTCATAGATTAAAAAAATAACGTATAAATTTTGTTTAAACAAGCAAAATAAACCTCCTAAATAAAAACAAAAAGTAAAAAAAAAAAAAAACTTTTTCTTTCCACGGATCCTGCGTTTTAATCATAGGGAAGGAAATAATTTTATTCAACTTTCTTTTTTGCTATTTTGATTAGTAAAACTATGGAAAAAAAAGTTTGTCACTTTACATATTCAAAGACCTATTTTTCAATTATGAAAATCGGTTAGGTTAACTTGTCCCTTTCATGTAAAATCCTCAATAAAGGAAAGTATTTTTTAGCTCACCTGATTGCTCAGGTGAGCTTTTGTGACCGGTCTTTGTCCGTCGTCCGTCCGTCCGTTGTCCGTCCGTCCACATTTGTTCGTAAACACTCTATGGGCCACATTTATTGTCCGATCTTCATGAAACTTGGTCAGAAGCTTTGTCCCAATGAAATCTCAGTTGAGTTTGAAACTGGGTCGAGCCGGGTCAAAAACTAGGTCACTAGGTATAAAAAAAGTCACATTTCATGCCCAATCTTCATCTAACTTTGTCAAAATGTTTGTTTGAATGATATTATGGTTGAGTTCAAAAGTGGTTACGGTCCTTGAAAAACATGGCCGCCAGTGGGCGGGGCAGTTTTCCTTATTTGGCTATTGAGAAACCTTGTAAACACTCTAGAAGTCACAATTTTTGCCCATCATCAGGAAAATTGGTCAAAATAATGATGAAACTTGACCAGGATGTTTGTCTGGACAATATCTAGGTCAAGTTTGACGTTTGGTAAAGATTGAATGAACCGACTCCTCTCAGGTGAGAGAACTAGGGCCAACATGGCCCTCTTGTTTTAATAGAGAGCTTTACCTTTGAATTGAGGTCCCACCTTAAAAAACTGGTCTTTCAACATTTGGGATACCTTTAACCTGGTGTCAGAACTTTGTAGACACCATTGACATAGTTGGGGTGCAGACCATATATAAACATACATTGTCACATTATTGAAACCTTAAACATGCCATCTCTTGTTTTACCAATAAGTTGTTTTATTGACTAAAAAAACAAGAACGTTCTATAATTTCTTCTAGTTGGACAATATCTGCCTTGTATCACTGTAAACAACACAGCCATCCATATAAGTGTTCTTCTAGTTGGACAATATCTGCCTTGTATCACTGTAAACAACACAGCCATCCATATAAGTGTTCTTCTAGTTGGACAATATCTGCCTTGTATCACTGTAAACAACACAGCTATCCATATTAAGTGTTCTTCTGATTGGACAATCTCTGCCTTGTATCACTGTAAACAACACAGGCATCCATATTAAGTGTTCTTCTAGTTGGACAATATCTGCCTTGTATCACTGTAAACAACACAGCCATCCATATTAATTGTTCTTCTGATTTAACAATATCTGCCTTGTTTCACTGTAAACAACACTACCATCAATATTAAGTGTTCTTCTGATTGGACAATATCTGTCTTGTATCACTGTAAACAACACAGCCATCCATATTAAGTGTTCTTCTGATTGGACAATATATGTCTTGTATCACTGTAAACAACACAGCCATCCATATTAAGTGTTCTACTGGTTGGACATCTCTGTCTTGTATCACTGTAAACAACACAGCCATCCATATTAAGTATTCTACTGGGTCTTGTATCGCTGTAAACAATACATCCATCCATGTTAAGTGTTCTTCTGGTTGGACAATATCTTTCTTGTATCACTGTAAACAACACAACCATCCAGATTAAGTGTTCTTCTGGTTAGACAATATCTGTCTGGAACGCTGTAAACAATTCAACCAACAATAATAAGTTTTTTCTCTTGTTGGACCATCTCTATCTTGTAGCAATGTTAACATCACAACCACCATTTCAAATGCTCTTCTGGTTTGACTAAGATTTGTAGCACTTTTGACAATACAACCACCCATAGTAAGCATTCTTCCATTTGTTATTAATTGACATCTCTTTTGCAGGTGAAGGTCAATTCAATTTGACGGAAGATCAGATTCGTGCCTTAGCAACAGGTCAGTTGACAGAGGCTGACCTTCAAGCCTTAGTGGCACAATCCCAGCTGAGTTCCAATGAGTTGCAGGAGCAGGTAACCAATGGCGACCATGGTGACATGGCAATACACATGACTGAGGAACACAAACAGGTATCCATTTTTGATGCATTATTTTGTTGTTTGTGTGTTTTATGTGGACTATTATATTTAAAAATAAATAATAAAAGTTATTTAGTTATAAGGTCAATACCAAGTAAGGTTAAAATAATCAGCATTTTTAAATGATAACAGAACAATCTCCAAATGTTATCGCTTCTTACATTTTATGACTAACAGTGCCTGGTCAAATATAAACAAAGGCCTTTAACCCTTTCCTGCTCAGAAGCAAAATGAGAATGGCAATATGCAACCAGCATAAACCCAGAACAGAACAACCTGGGAATTTACTCGCAGTCTGTTCAGGTGTTATGGTGTTTGATGCTCATCAGTGTCTTAGGGTAAGGAAAGAAGCCTTTTTACTTCGAATCTTACAAAAGGTGTTTATCGGTAATTTTATTTGATTTACTAAGAAAATTCAAAGGGTCATAATCTGTATCTGAGTGGAAGTGGGTTAAAGCAAATTTCAAACGTACTGTTATAACTATGTAGATGTATACACATTTCAACTTCAGATGCAAGACTCCTACAGTACAAACCTGGAAGAACGTTCCACAAGCAGGAGCTTGTTGTTCAAGCACGCTGCAGATTCTCTAACAGAGGAAGACGAGGAGGAGGAGGAAGAGATGGAAGAAAACATGGAAGTTCAGGGAGATGTGGAAGAAGTGCTAGACAATGGCATGGAAGGAATGGAGAGTGACACAGATGATAAAACTAACGTCATGGATATGGTGAACATCATAAGATGAAGTGTGGTGGGAGCAGTACATGCACAATATTTGCTGCAAGGAAAGGGTACCTTTAAGGAAATAGATCATCAGGTGAATTTGGAAGAGATGCTTGAAAGTCATATGGGGGGAAGGGATATTGCGGAGGTGATGAAATGAAATTTCATGGATATGATGAAAATCAAATGGTGAGCTGTAGTTTTAGTCTCAACGCACAAGCTTTGTGCTTCCTTGTAAGGATTCTTTGAAGTGGATATATCATCAGTGGAATGTGATAATTGAATTGAAAGAAGGAAAAGATGCCTGGATGATAGCACAAATGTCACGGACTTGGTGAATGATAAGATGATCATATTTATCCTATGCAAAGGTGAGAAAATAAACATGCAGGAACGAATGGGAAGCAATGTGTCAAAAATGTCATTGGAATAGAAAGTATCATAAGATATCAAAGAATGCTTACATTGTCATTGATTATTTGTATGGAGTTAAAAATGGTCCATTAAATGTCAAAGATACCCTTGACAAATGAGTTTAAGGGACAGATACAGTGATGTCAATGACATTCGAAAGTCATGAATATTATTGTTGCCATGCAAATAAAATACAAAAGAGTTATATCAAGTTAAAAAATGAGTTCCTTGACAACACATGGGTGGTTAATAGTGACCAGTGAAATAATTGTTTTTTTAAGTGACCATTATTCAGGGATATACATGTATGCTAATATACAATATTTAATTTCATGCAAAGTACGTGCCAAGAGAAAAACAAGCTTTCTTTGCTCATCTATACTGATCAGAGCATTTGTGTTTCAAAGGACACACCCTTATGATCATGTGATGGTTGTGATGAGAAGTACAAAATGGTGGCAAATATTACCTATGAAGGTCAACAATCCATTGAATTGCCTTGTAAGTTGAAGAGCAGGTAAAATAAGTGAAGGGCAGCAAAAGCAAACAATTAGAAAGGTGGAATTGGTCAAATGTCTGATTATGTGAGATAATTTTTTAAGGATTTTTTTTGGTTCAAATTTATGCTTGACCTTGAAAAAAGAAAGAAACTGTTGCATAATAGCATGATCTTTTTGTTTGTATTTGTGAAAGTTTTTTTTAATTGAATATTTATTATAAAGAATTATATTTAATTCCTAAATGTTGTTGTGTTTGTGTATGACAACGGGTCGGATGTTTATGGGTAATCAAACTTATTATTGTTTTGTTGGATTATTTCTGGACCAACTACTGCCCATTTATTTTTCCTTGAGAAGGCGGAAATTCAATGATCACGAACACCTTTCTATAGAGAACGCACAGGCATTTGTTTAGTTTTTTAATTGCTTTGTTCTTTCAGGGTCTTTAGTCTCTGCATTGAGCTGCAATATTTGAGTACTTGACGTTATCATAGTGTGCAGGAATGCATTGCGATATTTTGCTCTTTGTGGAAAAAATGCAAAATGTCATCACTAGCATGATTGTTCCCTTTTAAACCAATGAAAACACAATTAGATCACATTTCAGGGACATCAAGTAAACAATCTTTGGTTCAAAACCTTCACATGGCTGATACCAAAGGGGCTTGAAAAATGCGTTAATTTTTTTATTGTGCTCGCCTGATGGATTGTGAATACAAAAGGGTTAGATTTGCGATCGAGGCTTGGTTTGATTGTGACCGCGTAAGAAGTTAACCATCTCCTACTGGTTTGATTATTATCAACAATTAACAACCCATAGATCCCAGTGAACCCAGCTATCACTGTATCATCATTTCACTCTAAAAGGCCCGAGTTGACATGCGTCTCAGAATTCTGCGATAAAAAAGATTGTTGTTTTGAAGAAGACAGCAACTAACTCGTCTTAATATAGCGACTGTAATATTCGTGTATGGATGTAGTTGGTCATTGCTCGGCATTGCAAGCTAAACTGTTAAATAAAAATGTTTTTTTAATTCATTCAATATTTTATGCAACTATCAAGGGCAATAGTTGTCAATACAGTAGCTGCTGTGTTGTGAAACCATTGAAACCAGACTCTGGCATTAGCTTGACATCCTTGCATACCTCCTCTCTGCATTGGGTTTCGCTCCGATTGACTCCTCGGGAGTAACGGAACAGAGGCCGACCCATAGAGATCTGAAGGTCAATCGTTCAGAAAGACTTGAAGAACCTCGATGACTTGAAGAACCGCGATGACTTGAAGAACCGCGATTGAGACGGAACCACTTGTTGGTGCTGATAGAAGAAAAGCTATGGGGATCTTTTGTGTAAAAACATTTATTACATACATGTAGTCGTCAAATTGGCCGCACCTATAAAAATCACAAAAACAAACGTCCGTGGTGTCAAAAATTCCTAGCGCTTTTTTCGCCGAAGAACTATCTTCCAGTCATCTTGGTTATGCCTACAATTACATAGACTTTGGTTTTTGGTTAACGGTTAGTGGTATAAAATGGCAGCATTAAACTGTTTGATAGTGCCTTAAACGAAAGTCATTTTCTTTAAGTTGCTCTAATGTATTTTTGCAGAATTATTTCGCTTAGCGACCACTGCTAATGACCATTTAATGTTGCCCGGATATTTTAGTCTATGAAAATATGCAATTTTATCTCTGGTATTTAGTCAATAAACAACTGAGCAGTGATGGTCTGAAAGAATTCACCTGAGGTCAAGTTCAGGTACACGAATCGTCGAAGACTTGACGTAGTCATCTTCTTTTACAACACTTTACTTATATTTTAACATGACCTGCTCATTGTCAAGATACACATCCTGACCATGTTTTATCAAGATTTTAATCATAAAGGTGGCTTCGACAGAAGTAGTAAGGGTTTCTTATGTCAATACATACTTGTCAATACATACTTTTGGATACACGTGACTCGGATTCGAACTCGGCCTTAATATTGTCAAAATAACTATTCTGACCAAGTTTCATTAGTGGTAACTAATGTTGTAGTGTTTTTTTTAAATAAGATTTTATCTGCTGGTTTAGTTTGTGTGACGCAGATGCAAACTTGGCCAAGGTATTGTCAAAATAAATAGCCTGGCCAAGTTTCGTCAAGATTGAGTCATAAATGTGGCCAATGAGTCATAAACAGGCTTTTCTACGTGTTGATCAGGCGGTCTACTTTTGGGACGCATCTTACCCAGATTCGAATTCGACTCAGTATAGATATTGTTAGATGAACGTTCTGACAAAGGTTCATCTAGCTCGGATGTAAAATGGGTCCTTTAGAGTGGCAACGAGCTAAAGGTTGATACCGCACGATGCATGACGCCGGACATTGACTGATCACAATAGTTAGGTTGACACCGCACGATACATGACGCCGGACATAGACTGACCACATTAGTTCGGTTTATACCGCACGACGCATGACGCCGGACATAGACTGACCACATTAGTTCGGTTGAAACCGCCTGATGCATAACTCCGGACATAGACTGACCACACTAGTTTGGTTGACACCGCACGATGCATGACTCCGGACTTAGACTGACCACACTAGTTCGGTTGACACCGCATGATGCATGACGCCGGATTGAACCGCAATAATAAATATAATGAGCACTCATTATTACCGCCTAAAACATATCTCGGACAAAAACTACAAAATATACCTGAATCTGTAAAACCACTATAATTTTATTTAATGGGCTTATAGAATGATAGAACTGGCAGTTTGTCAGCCATGAGTAAAAGCTACACATTGGCACAAATTGTTGGTAGTTTTTAACCATCACTTACAAATTCAATGACAAACAATGTGTCAGATGATTGCTTTAGTAGTTCAATATTGGCAGTATATATACAGATTGAAATGTCTTTTGCAGATATGGTCACTTGATATAGACAACATATTTTTTTTATTCTGTTCTTTTTGCTCGTCTCCTCTGATTATATCGAACATTATTAAAAATAAATTTAATTAAACATACATATCTATTGTTATTTCTGTAGCTCGATCTCTAATTATTTAGGGGACACTATTTGTCGAACATGTGTGGTGGTATTGCAGTCGCCTCTCGCAGCAGACGTTACAGAGGGGATTGATTGAGTGCCCATACGTTTGCTTGACGGCAATGCCAGCTTTTGGTATGTGCATGTTTAAATAGCCCTATTTAGTGTACTCGAAGACTGTGCCATGGTGTGCATTCATTCTCAACCACAGTCGTGAATCATGTCAGAATAATTAACTAAATTCTTCAGCCATAAACATGTAAATTATACAAACACATTTGTACATGAAGTAAAAAATTAAGCATTATTTTCGTTAATTTTAATTGTTAGCGTTTTTTATATGCTGTCAATGATATAATATCCCAATGATAACTATACATTATCAAATAACATATTTCCACAACGATTACAAACTTTTTGAGATGAAATTTAATTTTCTATTTTTAGTTAAAGGTGCGCAATATCGCATTAGCATATACGGCGGGTGAGAGAATTTTGTTCACCTGCTGTTGCCGTCGATACAAATAATTTTAAAATGCGCTTTGCAACAGTGAAATCAGTGATATTCAAATGACGCGACCATGTACTTTGCAGCCCTTTCAGCTTGTTAACAGTTGATTTATTTCCGATTTATTTGCATACCATTCGACGCCCAGAAGTATGTCAGTGTTATACGGGTTTATAAAGGACTACGTTGGGCAATCGGTATCATAGATTGTATGGCGATCTAGTTAGAGGACATGACAGGTCGCGTGTGTAAGCCGACCTAGTTCAAGGACATGACAGGTTGCGCGGTGGTCTTTTCGGGGTGCATATATGGGCCAATGTGCTTCATACGTATGAAACATGTTATGAAACAAAGGTATTTTAATTGCATCAATTGCATGTATAAATTATCACACACACTTGTATGGAATAGCATACACGTACGGATGTGGTTTATATGATTTATGCGATATATGTATTATTCATCTTTTTTTGGGGGGGTGGGGGTGGATAAATTTGTGATAACATTGCATCATAATTTCAAACATTATTAAATCATATAATATGGAATTATTACGGAACAAAGTAAAATATGTAGTATTAAATAACGCAATGGCCTTACAGTACACAAATCTCAAAATAGTCTTTTTTGTTTATTTTCGTGTCGACCTATACCTGTCCCTTTGAAACGACACAATGTAGCAGCATGGTTCGCGCAACATCATATACAACTTTAACAGCAAAATATTAAACTTCAACGTTTTTTCAAATCCAGTTATTTATATGCATAAACTGTACATAAATTATACAATAATTTATATTCTTTGCACACAAGATTAATGTTGCCGTCTTTTCTTACTTACAGTAGAAAATGGATCAAGGAGATTTTGCCCTTGCCGTCTGCCTTAAAGAGGGTATTGCACTCTTTTTTGACTATACACATAAATTTTATAATGTGTATTACAGCTGCTCATGCACATGTTTCAACGTCAAATCTGTATAATTATAAATGGAACAAAACAAACCTTTATTTAAAAGACACCAGTCAGAACGTGAATTAGTCCATATAAACGGACTGCCAGAGCCTTTGATAATTTTTGCTATGGCGGCTCTGGCAGTCCATTTGCACCCCTTCATAAACATGGTTGCAGTTCAGAGCAGAGAATCCGTGCGCTTCACTTAACAGACGTCGTTCGAGACAATTTGAGGAAAATAATGAATAAACTTCACAAACCTGTTAAATTTACCTGAATGGCAACCTACGGATGTTATCCTTTGCATGCACCCTATAAAAACACGACGATGTTTCAACACACTTTCCTCGCTGACATGTTTTATGTTTAAATTTGAAACAGTGAATTCTGTATCGAATAACACATCGTTATCGACTTTGTAGGTTCCAACACATAACCCGACGTGCAAAATATTGGTGTACTGCGACCTAACCAATATTGGGTCAATATTCCAATATGGCGGATACAGCGTACGAAAGCAAAACTAAGTCAATAAAAAGCAATTATTTATTGTTTTAATGGTACCATTCGAATGAGTTTGTGGTTAAGACAGGTAAACGTTGATAAGATCTTGCAGTTTCAGTGTTCCTTAACCATTGCATTGTTGATTAAATTTTGCACCCATGGGCAAGAGCCGGCGCATTGCAACTATCAGCTAACCATTGGGTTATAAAGCTGAGAGTTGAATTATTGCAACTAGAACGTGAATATATCTCAAGCTGTGTCATAAATCGTACAACATTTGCTAAAATCTTTTATTTCCGTGAGCCTCAATATATTGTATGTATAAGCTTTTTTAGTTAATTGAAACGCATTGCTTTGGTTTTTAGTGTTCCAGTCCAAATTTATTGTAAGTGCTTCGTCAGTCCATTTTACATAATTAAAGCTTAAGTTAAGCTTACCTTCCAGAGTCTTTGGATAATCAACCCTGATCTCAGAACACACTCCCATTATATTGTTACGTATAAATTAAATAACTTTGATGTTGTTTCGTGGGGAAACATTAAGTTCAAATGACAATACTTTTATATTAACTTTATAAACTAAATAAAAAAAAGAAACTGGATGTGTTTTCATTTCTTTTCCATCAAACAGCTTTGGCTATTTTCCTTGATGTGGCACCGCCATTTTTTGTCGAAGATGGGCAGTTCTCCTGTGTATGCGAGCAGGTCAACATCTGAAAAAAAGGGACGTTACTCTAAAAGAACAGTGCTCTGGAGCATTTGGGTGTTTACGTTGACTTCTAACGGTGCTGCCCGGGCTTCTGAGTTCCTGTTGTATGATTAAAGGGTCTTCAGAGGGTTTGAGTCTACGGACGTCGTACAAGGCAGTGACGGAAGCTTCACCTAAGGCCTTGGGTCAATGGGGTGACGAAGAGCCAGTGGCTTCTCGGAAGCCAGTAGTTTCACGGAGACGGGGCAGTTCTCTTGCGGATGCTAGCGGGATCAAATCTAAAGAGAAAGGTACAGTACTCGCATAAACAGTATTCTGAAGCAGTTTGGTATTTACGTTGGCTGCAAGCTTTAAACGGTGCTGTTCGGGCTGCAGAGTTCCGGTTTCTTGTTGAGGGTTTTCAGAGTGTTAGAGTATACGGACGTCGTACAAGGCAGTGACGGAAGCTTCACCTAAGGCCTTGGGGTGACGAAGAGCCAGTGGCTTCGCGGAAGCCAGTAGCCTCACGGAGGCGGTAGCCAGTAGCTTGACGGAAGCCGGAGGGTTCGTTGAAGGCATCGGTCCCCTCTTTGGTCGCATTGTATATATCTGAATTTTAAGCGACTCGATTATTTTAAGTTCATAATCAGAAGGCAGGTAGCCTAGGAAAATTATTTATTACACTGTTTATTGTATTTAATGAAAAGTTAGTTTTCCGAGGACTTCGGAAGGCACCTAGTGTGTTTTAGGTCGCGCACACAGCGCTCGGTGGCGGCCTCAGGAATCGGTGGCTCGCGCTACAGAACTATAACTTTGTCATTCATCATTCAGTTTTAAAATAACTAGCCGATAATGACCACCATGAGGAGAGACGTATTGCGTCACACATCGTATATTCGCTGCCTCCCTACTTCAAAGGTCAAGGTCACACTTAGAAGTCAAATATCGAATTCAACCATAAAACAGATCGACCGGACTTTGTCATTCATCATGCACATTTAAAATGACTCTCCACAAATGATTCCCATGAAGAGATGACATGTCGCGTGTATCAACCGTCTTCATACCTCAATGTCAAGGTTACACTTAGAGGTTAAAGTCAAATTTTGCCAGAATAAAGCCTGTCCGCATTTTTACTTTGTCATTCGTCGTGCAATTTTAAACTAACTTACCACAAATGAGTTCCGTGAGGATACGTCGTGTCGCTAGTAACACCCGTCTTCCCATTTAAAAGGTCAAAAGTCACCCAAATGCCAATTAAGGTCATAATTCAGCGCGTACGGACTGTTTCTTTGTCATATATAGTGCTATTTTATAATGACAACAAAAATAATGCAACACAAGAACTGACCGCCAGAGGAGACGGTGTGTCGCGTATACAATCCGTCTCCCTACCCAGAAGATCAAGGTCAAACATAGAACTCGAATAATTAATGTAGACATGAAACCGCTTGCTCGGACTGTTTCTTTATCGGTCATCATTTTTTAAATTACGGTTGTTCATTGTTTTGAAATGTGTGTCATGTTTTACAACCGTCTCCCTACTTCAAAAGTCAAGGCCATGCATAAAGATTATTTTTAAAATAAAAAAGCCTTGCCGAATGCTTTCCGATGGTGGCGAGCCGATACCGATGGGCTCAAGAACGTTAACAGTTACAAACAACCTTACATAAACACAATATTCTTCTGTATACGCATGCCCCTCCATCCGCCCAAATTCAAACTGCCATATAAAAAGCTTTAAATGGGGATACAAGTATTTTAAAGTAAAAATTACTTCAATACAATTTTGCCAACTGGAGCACTAGTTCCAGTAGATTTTAACATGGTGTGGGTTCATTACAAGGCATATAATAAAAATACATAGTGTACAAATAACTCTGTTTTTATGACATGATAATGTAAAATGATCGTCGACTACCGTTAATGTGTTATAAAAAGCACATAAACCTTGTAGAGAATTACAATTTCATTGATAAAAGTAAGTAGGCAAATTGAAAATTCCGATAAAAGATGTTTTACATCCGTTTGTGCGCCCGATACGACATTAAAAAATTCATTATAATTGAGACAAATTACCTTACGCAGTTTTATTGACCAACATCACACACAAATATATTTTTTATCAAAGCATTACGAAATTATCATACATCTTTTATCCGATTATCGCTCATATCCGTCAAGCTGTAATATTTTTAGCCTGGTGGCTTAATATGTCATGCTATTTGAACTATCGCATGGATAGCATGTTCGATAATGTATATCGATTCGACATTCAATCCTTTCCCTTTATATAGCATATGCAATCGCATGCAATAGTATTTGCTTTCATTTAAAATTAATATTATACGCTTAAATATGAAGACATTATAGAATCGTATGTATTAACTATCAAATACAATTTAATTAGCTCACATGTATAGTGTCGTGATCACTAACGTACATACCACAACGTTCATTCATTTACACGACCCATACACGATTGTGTGCTTACATCACGCACATCATTTACTCGTGACATACAATCTTTTTCAATGATATGTTCACGTACTTTCTGGTCTGGTCAGTCTGGCTGACTGTCATTGGCAAGAAGGAACTGATGAGGTAAATGAAAGGAAGCGGTCGAAGTACCAAGAACTGGCAGATATGTGCAAGGAGAGAGGGTACACCACCTGGATCTTTCCTGTAGAAATAGGATGTAGGGGCTACCCTGCACAATCCGTGTGGAAAGCGCTAGACGCTTTGGACATCAAAGCATGGCTAGAAAAAGCTCTGTACGGACCCTTGGTAAGGCGGCAGAGAGGGCGACCAGTTGGCTCTGGCTACGACGCAATCAAACAACATGATAGCCATCACTGACGAGCAGTGCTTGATCACTACTGCTTCCCCGCAATCAAGAGGGTGTTCCGCGATAATGGGCGAAACACCTGATGACTTATGAACTCGGCTGAAGACGTCTGTGTTTCGCAGTAACCACTGTATCACTCAAAAATATTGCTTGTAATTGAACGCAAAAAAACGCTTAATTATCAAATTCAGTCTAAATCTTATTAGGTATATAATTCTAAATCGCAAACATCTCGAATACTGCACATCGCTTACACATTTAATAAATCTAATGCGTTTGTACATCCATATTACTTAGAATATTATTCGCTCACATATCAAGTATTCATATTTGTATTCTCTTACAAAGCACATTCAGTCGTATTTGCTTTTATATCACATACAATCTTATACTATTATAAAATACATAAGTATACATACAATCTTAATAATTCGATAACGTATTAAACAAGTTCGTATTACATACATTTTTTTAATTAAATACGTGTATCATATATTATTTCATTCCTTTTCAATTAACATCCAATCTCATCCCATATGCATAGCACCTACTTTCTAATTGAGTGCAATGCCCATACAATCTAAATCGAATGTAAAGCTAATACACAATAATTCGATTGCAAAGCACATACACTCTCAATCAAATGCAATGCTAAACACACTAATTTGATTGCAAAGCACATACACTCTCAGTCAAATGCAATGCTAAACACACTTATTTGATTGCAAAGCACATACACTCTCCATCAAATGCAATGCTAAACACACTTAGTTGATTGCAAAGCACATACACTCTCAATCAAATGCAATGCTAAACACACTACTTTGATTTTAAAGCACATACACTCTAAGTCTAATTCAAAGCTGATAGACACTAATATGATTATAATCTAATATGACGTCACATAGACGTATTCCATATAAAATTATATATAAAATATTATATTTATATATGTATGTGTGTATGTCAAATTTTAAAATACAGCAGCCTTTTCTCTTTCACTTTCAGTTCTGTGGTGTTCGTTTTTACCATTCATACGTGTATCTCATTTGACAAAAATCGAAAGCGACATTCTCCGCGCTTCAATCAACTCTAAAGATTTTGACAAGAATCCCTGCGAGCCACATATTTCCCAGAACTGTCGTTAACATAACAGTAAAGCAAAAATATCGTTAGCGACAAGTGGTATTAAAAACCGTTACATATAAATACCTTCGCCCCTTAGTACTTCTATCTTTATCTGTTCGGGGGTCAAGGGGCCGCGTTTGATCGGGCTACTTCGGTATGTATGCGCCGCGCACAAAGGGGCAATGGCTGTTTTACTGAACGAAACTGGACATTTTGTGCGATAGAAATTCTAATGGAGCATGGTGATATATGCGATATGTTGAAGAACTCAATAAAACCTACAAACCAATGGCTAATTGTTGTCCGTAGCAATTAGGCGCACCTCGTGTCCGGAGAGTTGATGACCAGTGGTAAAGATTGCGGTTTCTTTTTCTCACAGCGATTGTGCGCACTGTTTATTGATATATATGAATTTGCCGTATTGTCGTGAATCATTTTATACCGTACGGGAACTACTATATGACTTTCGTTTATATTTCCAGGCGGCGGATAGAGATAACATGGTCGATAATTTTGATAAGAAATTCATAAAGATATAGCTATTTTATTAAGTAAAGAAATAACTGACCAGCCATAGTAGTGCAATTGACTATGACTACCATAGGAGAATATTTCCCATGTAGCTCCTTTTAATTGTTTTTATCACTTTTAAACACTTGATGATCGTTCCGTGCCGTATTACAAAAATATGTGTCTTTAAAGTAACGTGATATTTAAGGCGCTTATATAATATATAAGTATAATATAACTAACGTAAAAACGAACTAAACTATGCTTTTAAACAAAATAATCAGTAAGTAATTGTATACTTAGGGGCAACTATTGTTAAGGATAATGACGCTGATAACATAATAATAATACTAATAACTAAATGACAAAAACAAATACAATATTTCCGGACACATTTACAAATAGCACACAATTTTGCAGTCGGGAAATTTGAGTTGTTTCCCTTTAATTAAACCAGAACACTTCGATCCAAAATAGGATGTTTTGTCAGATTAAATAAAGCAATAGACACTACAATACTAACGCACACATATACTTGCCCTAAGGCGCACACATAGAAAAACACTCTTGACCGCACATTCCGCGTCGTCACGTGCTTAACCAAATTGATTGACCTACATATGTACACATACACTCATAGACGGTATTGAAGGCATGTACATACAAAACTCCGTTTTTCGGCAATCCTGTTGGTTTTTCAAAAATGGGCGTCTGCGCTCGTATGACTTCTGCTGGAAGTGTTAGTCTCACTCTGGAAAAATGGGGCTTAATGCATGTGCGTAAACTCTCCTCCCGGATTAGCCCGTGCTATCCGCACAGGCTAATCAGGGACTAAACGTTCCGTCCAAAACGAACTTTTGTTATGATAAGACTTCCTTTTAAACGAAATATATGCTATAAAAGTATCTCCAAGATTAGCCAGTGCAGTCCACTTTACGCAAACGAAATAGCGCCGTTTGTTAAATATTGTTTTATTATATATGCATGTCACAGGGTGAGAAAATTGTGCGGCCAGTCCGGGACTCGAACCCGGGACACCTAATGACTGCTCTCCCGACTGAGCTAACCGGGCCTCCATACAACTTCTCCCCTAACGTGGCCAAGTTCAGACCGTGACATACACCCCCACTTGAATATGCATCCGTCCTCGAATACATGGATTCGGGGTTATATAATTAACCATGGGCCTCCGTAGGAATATACCAAGGTAAAGTCACGCCCCCCCCCCCCCCCGTTGGGTGCCAAATGTCACAGGGTGAGCAAATTGTGCGGCCAGTCCGGGACTCGAACCCGGGACACCTCGCTAACATGGCGAGTGCTCTCCCGACTGAGATAACCGGGCCGCCACACAACTTCTCCCATAGCGTGACCAAGTTCAGACCGTGACATGCATAAATCACAAAATGCGACAGCAGTCACAGCACACTAAAGGTTATCTGTCGACCGATTCCGAGGTTAAGCGCATATAGCACTTTTATATACCAACGTAGCAACCATATTTAAATAGTATATTTAAAAACATAATTATATGTTACATAATTTAATGTTATACGTCAGTGAGCATATTTTTTTGGAGTTCAAAAGTAACTCTTTCAGATGCTTTGCGATTCTTATCCCTGACATTCTCTCGCTCTCGATGCATGTGAATGCCCTAAATGTGAATGTGTGACAGCGATTGTTCCTTCGTTTTGTTGACTTCGTCTTTTGGATTCTATTATGTTTACAATACAAACATTTTAATTTGTATTAGTTTAAATACGAGACGTTTTTGGCCATCCTTTAAGAATATTGGACACAATGATTATATTTTTTCTGTTCATGAAAAGTACCGGAATATCATATTCATACCAAATAAAAAATATGAATACTGATAACTGTATTGCTGCCATTCGGGGAGGCTAAGGGACATTATTGCGCTTAAAATAAGTGGTGTGTGGCCCAACATTCCAGGGTTCAAACGAGGTCGTGGGCCCATCGCGTTGTTAACAAGTATAAAACAGTTTTACTGTACATGTATACAAAATGCATGTATCGTACATTGAAGAAAAACGAGAAGACCAGTCGGATTATGTGGTCGGGACATGTTTTTGGCCAATAAAAATTCCTGCCTGTCGCAAGAAGGTGACTTCTTACGGTCAGTTGGCTAGTCTGCCTGTTTCGCCCGTCAGTTTATGATTGTATATTCATTATAACGCGCCGACCAATTTACTTATCACTGACCTCACAGGAAGATGGTAAGCTTGCCTGTTGTAGTATCGACGCATGTTAGCTTCGTCTGACATTGGATCGCGTATAACACGAATATAAATCATGTAGGTGTATTTATGTCAATGCCTCCCATATAATGATACTTTTATATGTCGATGTTGCTATACTAATGCATTCCTTTATGTCATTATGAACCGATCATAGCTATCTAAGTATATAAGACTGCCCCTTCTGTGTTTCCTGTACACAGTAATTCCATATAAAAAATTTCCAGACAGTCATTTGGAAAAATTATAAAAGAAATGGATACGTTTCATTTTCATACAACAGAAGCAGTTTGTTTTTCTTCTGAGGCTTAACAGTTCATTAAAAATCGTGTTGACAAGTCAACCACGCAACTCATGGCATTACTACATGTATTGGGTAATGGGTATTGAAACCCAAATATGTTCCACCTGCACCGTGGTCGTCGTCAAAAGCTGGAATGTCGAAAAGTCATGCTGTAAAACCAGAATGGATATACGTGTAAACCGTTACTGTCTCTCACTGTACAATGCAAGCCATAGATCGTTCGGAAACCAGTTGCATGAAGCCTCGCTATTCACAGACAACCTGCAACCCAAACCATCGAATGCCCAAACAGCATGTTGAAGCCAAGCATTTAGAATGCAAGACCATCTGATGCCCAAGCAGCCAGAATGTAAAACGACCAGACGACAAAACAAAAAATAATGCAAAACCGTCGAGTTTTGAGAAAATAAGAAATAAAAACCCAACAAACTCCTTAGCACAAACAATGCAAAACATAATAATTGAATGCCCAAAACAACATGGGTGAAAAAATCGCCGATTTTCAGAACAAAAGAGAGCAACACCTTGAACCATTAAAGATATCGAAAATGATCAGGCGTACTACTACCATGTTTGTCATATGAATTAAGTATTAGTCGGTGTCGATAAGAGTTTCAGATACTTCATAACTTAGTCTAGTTCCATGGCTTCCAGTCACATAATGAACAATGCCCCTACCTCTTTACAGACATCTCGCCATTCGAAGATGAGTGACCAAATAAAGTGTGTTGGTTATTTTCCACGTCGTGATAATTACAAAGTAGCACCGGACCTACTGGGGAGGAAATATTCCACTTTGTTAACGATGTTTGAATTGTTACACCGGGCCTTTAAATCAAAATCACTGTGGACATGAGGGAAACATTGTTTTGGAGACCCACATTTACCCGAATGACTAGACCCTGTTTTGTCCTGAAACACTCAATTGTGCGTTTATGTAAACAGCGGCGAACCGTTGACATCTAATACTAACAATTCAACAATGATATCGTTCATGAAGAGGAATCTTCACAGAAATCATTTAAATACTTCCCTTTTCTTTAAATTTGAGGTCACGGCCAAGAATGCCCTACAAATTCATACGAGTATGCTTTAAGAAAATAATGCCAGGCGTTTGTTGAATGGTTAAATGCACATATTTCCGTCATTAAATGGCTTTGTGACATGTACAATCCAGTATGTAATGCTTGCATCTGAAGATCATTGATACAATTATCTGTCTTCTATAACTCATACATGTATGACATTACTTGCTTTATAATACAGCGAATAAGTTGAAAATCTATTTGTACATTAATGTATGTTTGACAGTAAAAAGACGATATGGGTACCATACCGTTGCTTCTGTGATAATATACACTTATTTCATGGATGCGCGGTGAAAAGTCAAAACTGTTTCCCAAGGTATCAGGGATGACTTTGGTACTGTTGCCCGAGGCCTGTCGGCCTCGGGCAACAGTTCCAAATGTCAGCCCTGATACCGAGGGACAACAGTTTTGACTGTTCACCAAGCATCCACGAAATAAGTGTTTTATTACCTAATAAAATTTCCAACATAGAAATAACAGCAAACTAAATTTTTATTAACACACAACAGTAATCGATAAAATAAATAATGTTGACTGTTTAACTGTAAAATGACGTCATTCTTTTCGACGAAATGACGTCATTATTCCAGCAGGCAACAGTTCAAACTGTTGACCGGTCAACAGTTCGATATTCACCAGTAACAGTTTAAAACATTGCAAATTTCTTTTTCTACGAGCAAATAGCAAAAAATAATTAATTATCATTTATATAAGACATCAGGTAATAATAAACGACGATCGAGCGGATATGGCATGGCAAGAGAACAATCATATACCTCATAACTATACTCACATTGCCAAAAGAATCAATTACAGTTCATATTATTTCGTATATATCACAAAAGCATGGGAAATATTCCTTAAGTCTGTACTGTTAATGTTTGCGCTAGAAGTAATACAGGTTACGTGCATATTTGTATGTAAAAAAATGTTCTGTTCTTTAATACGACTCATGCGACCTTTTTCAACAACACATCCGAAAATTAACACTAGCCAAAAAGTTCGCTTTGGAAAAAACAGAACGCATTGGGTTGGATGTTAAGACACTCCTAGAAAAGAAAATTGAATCGTTTTGACTTTTTCTCAAGAGAAAAACAACTTTCTTGCGGTCAGTGCCAGACGGGCGCACTTTAAATTTATTCGCACAGATTCTTTGAAAGTGGTTTTATGTTTAACGTGCTCGTCCATTAACGTGTCTTCGACTCTGTTGGCGCCTTGAAATGGGAACGGACATGTGTATGCTTAATTTAAAAACGCATCAGGGGTTGGAACCGCTCCGTCTTTGTTGGTAAAAAACGGTCAAAGGTTTGGTTAAAGTGGTCAAGTATATAAAACTGTCCGTTATGTGAAACCAGAACCTCTCCGCCACACGCTACAGCTGTCAAAATGATGCTGGAGTCGGAAAAACGGTAAATAGAAAACACATGAATCAATGACCGGTTTACGGGGATGTTATGAGTGCAATGTGTTTTGCTCGGTTTTTGTTTACTTTGCGCGCCAGGCCACTGTCAAACGCATTTTTCTGCAGATTTTTGCAATGATTCGTATAGGTCTTGTTTCCGACAGCAGCATATTTAACGTGTTTGGCATTTCTCTGTTTACCATTTTATACACGATAGCGACGGGAACAGTTGGGTATTAGCAGGGTTGTTAATTAGACAGTGTCCGACACAAAAACAACAACAACAAAAGTCTGCCACTTGTAAGTTACATTCAGGGAAATGCATGTAGTAGAGATGTATTTCAATGTCGAAAGATTTAGATTTAGATAAATATCAAGTACATGTCAACACACAATACTTTATTGGCGTTTGTCCGAGCTAAATTGGAGTAGTTTAAATAATTTTGCATAATAAATGTTACACGTGACATGTTAATCACCTGTCGCGTACAATATCCTGCATGTGCTTAGTTCAAGGTCAAGATAAAATTATAAGGATAAATGGCAAAATACCAAGCCTTCTTCGCCAACTACAGCCTCCTCAACTGTGTCTAAGTGGTATACAGGCATATCAATCACCTTTGGTTATGTCCAAATAAGTATATTTTGGTTACCAACGAGGACATGATATACGTATGAGTGGCGAACTGAAGCAACGTCAGAAGAATATACTTACGAATGGGCAAAGACATGTGCACATCCGGCGGTCATTGCCCGATATGGGACAGATGGCGATTAAAAAAACCTCGGCGTCGCCAGAGGGTTGAATGGCAAGACATCGCGAGGATGTGTGGTCAATAAATCGCAAATTTTATTGGGACATTTGGACATATTTTAAATGGACCACAGCATAAAATACTAGCTAAATTATCATAACAAATTGGAGTTTTTGTGTATAATTACCGGAAATCACTATATGCTTGGTGGACTTAATGAAATATAATGTAAAGCGTTCGTCAGAAGCCATCTGTTGCACGATGAGTTGGCGACTGTCAAAAATGTTAGTGAATACTTGTTTTCCATTTACATATGTATTTTATGAAAACATTCTATATCTGTGCAAAGGGTGTTAAATGCATATGCGTAAATTGTCACCCGAGGTTAGGCTTATCAGAGACAACACTTTCCGCTTTTACTATATTTTGTCTTTTAAGAAAGTCTCTTCTTAGCAAAAATCAAGTTTATGCGGAAAGAGTCATCCCTGTGTGGACTGCACATGCTAATCTAGGACGATACTGTAGGAATATGCACTGAACCCTCTTTTTACAGAGCGCGGCTTATATATATATATATATATATATATATATATATATGGTTGAGAAAAAATATTAAACACCAACGAATGAATCTTTCTAAAACACTGGATCCAAAACGGATGCAAGAACAGAAAGCAGTAATAATAAATTGGAGAAATATGCTGTTCAAACAGTGCTAATTACATATTTTATACATATGCCCTAGCGCTTTCGACTTTTCGTCTTCATCAGGGGCTTGTCAACACAGATATGGTTGTACATGCAATATTGGACAGTGGAAAGTTCTAAAAATAGATAATTCAAAATTGATTGATCGAAACTCACCGATAAAAACGTGCACTCGCCTAGAGCCGTGTCCGTATTGTTACAGGCTAATTGAATGTTCGTAGTGATTTACAATAGACTGGCTCCAGACTCATTTTAGCAATGAGTCACGCAGAAAACATTTGACATCTGCCAAAACACAACCCTCTAAAATATGATGTATGTGTTTTGAAGACTCCATTATGTGTCATTTTTGTTTATTCCATATGGAGCAAGGGTGTTGGTTGAGAAAAAATATTAAACACCAACGAATGAATCTTTCTAAAAACACCCTTGCTCCATATGGAATAAACAAAAATGACACATAATGGAGTCTTCAAAACACATACATCATATTTTAGAGGGTTGTGTTTTGGCAGATGTCAAATGTTTTCTGCGTGACTCATTGCTAAAATGAGTCTGGAGCCAGTCTATTGTAAATCACTACGAACATTCAATTAGCCTGTAACAATACGGACACGGCTCTAGGCGAGTGCACGTTTTTATCGGTGAGTTTCGATCAATCAATTTTGAATTATCTATTTTTAGAACTTTCCACTGTCCAATATTGCATGTACAACCATATCTGTGTTGACAAGCCCCTGATGAAGACGAAAAGTCGAAAGCGCTAGGGCATATGTATAAAATATGTAATTAGCACTGTTTGAACAGCATATTTCTCCAATTTATATATATATATATATATATATATATATATGGAGATGTCTAGATTTACCTAGATCTAGATATACGAAGATTAAGTTTCCATACTTTGATTAAAATATGCCTGCATTTGAGCAGCTATGTTGCAAGCTTACGCATGTTTTTTGCGTTTTGATTAAGTGATTCAACAAATAATGCAACTACAACATAATTAATTTCGTCATTATATTCTCTACCACTTTTCGCACAATTTGAGTTATTTAGCGGATGCAAGGCTGCAACTTGATACCTAACTCTTTCAGTGCTGGAACCGAAATTTGAAGGCCTTTGCAAACAGTTTGGATCCAGATGAGAACGTCTAATGATTCAGAGTGATTCGCCGCTAGAAAGCAAGGTGAATAAATCGTCTAATGATACAGAGTGATTCGCCGCTAGTAGGTCTTCTGTTCAACCTCCACCTTTCCGTTCAGCTTGTTTCGGTCATACATTTACCCTTCGTAGTTGGTGGTCCCTGCATTCCTGATGGGCTGGTTCAGTCGCTTGGTCGACTTCTCCTAAGGGTCACTTTAGTAGTGGCGCTTGCTTGTGTGATGTCTTGAAATGTACACGTTGAAACAGTACAGTACTCCAAAATATTTGAAAATAGACATAGCAGCTGCATATCATTTGAAAATCAGAGAATAAACTTCGTACAGTGGGTGATTTTGTTACAAAAGAATTGAATTGAATACTGTAACCTCGTGTAATTTTAATTAAAATGACACGGTACTACTATACTTGAAGTTCTAACCTTCTGCGACACGTTCTAGGTACTCCTCTTAACGCAGTGGTTGGACCACTCGCTTCTCACCTCAACCTGTGACTCACATTCCATAATGTCATCATCGGCGCGGATGACCTTATAAACTTCGACGCGCACAAACGCCCACGCGCCCGTAGCCTAGAAAGATGGTATCTATAGAAGATTGAACATGCCTCACGTTGGTTTAATTTAAACATATTTAATGTTAATGTACAGTGTTTTACTAGTTGTTTTCAAACAAAGCTACATAACAAATTGTTGGCATGCCTTCAGACTGTTTCTAGCATTGAATTTAATCACTCATATCGGAAATAAAGTCTTCGGATACGAGTGTTACCTTGTTTATTCAAAGTATTCATAGGAATGTAGTACAGTAAGTCACTTAGGACTATTAACAGGTTCGCACTTTATATTTGGTGATCCTTGAAATGATGGATAGCAAACAGGAAAAAAGTATGATATTAATTTGCATACAGCTGCAAACAATGAATGAAAAGTGTGCTGAGTTATATTATATTTATTTATTACTAAATCATTCGCAGATGGGCAATGTGTCGACCATTTAAAACATTTATCCAGTCGTCTGGCACGCGTGTGAGGCTGTAATAGGTAATGTGAGAGCAAGCTGTATGTAAATTTATCTATAGACATGTGCCGGTGATAAGTGTTCATTTGAATGTTAATGTTACTTACGTCGTAGATCTATGCTCAGATGTTATATATTAATGTTGACAACAACCCACCTTTTAATGGTGACATATTTTATATTTTACTCCTCAGCGACCAAAGATAAAAAAAGCCGAACCAGTGGTGAAATCATAAAGGCATGTTTTTGCTTAACAAAGACGCATAAATCATACTGTTATACAGTTTACCTACGTCAGTCAAGGCCGGCCTATTAACCTTTAATAAGAGTTTCGCTGAAATGACATAGAAAGGCGACTTTGTATGGTTAAAGCTCGATAGGCAATAATGTTGTGCTGAAGTGCTGAATATGGATAGAAAAGGGGTAGGGGACGAGTTTGTTAAATAGTCACTTTACTAGTACGCAACTGTTGGACTTTATGAGTCAAACGCTGATTTTGATGTGACTTTACTTATGTTACTTATATAAACTAAAAATATCACCTAAGTTTCATCCTAATGTACAGTGTAATCGTGCTGATGGTATTGTATACTGCTTTTGCAGCGTTGTTCATATGTCTATCAACAAGCTGTCTAAACTATGGTTGCTCACTAAAACGATGACTTTTGTTTCAGTGTTATGTACACTGAACTCATCCTCAACAACAACAACATCATGATAATAATGATGATGATGATGATGATAATGATGATGATGGTGGTGGTGGTGGGGGTGATGATGATGATGATGATGATGATGATGATGATGATGATGATGATGATGATGATGATGATGATGATGATGACGAAGATGACGACGACAACAATAATAAAAATAATAGAGAGCTAATAATTGTGGCAATTGAAGTAACAGTCAGAGAAGCAGCGGTCATAGAAGTGTAGTAAGTTGCAGCATAAATAATTAGATCCAAATTATACATGCTCATACATAAGACCGGATGATGGGCGGGATAAATGTCCTTTTATCCTGAGAAATGTGATTATTTCACGCTGAATTCCATACATGATTAAATTCCCATGTCTGGCCTTTGTTGCTACGTAAGAAAAACGATAATTAAATGTATAAGATGGTGCGAGTTAAGTCCCCTATACCATGAAACATAATTGTATGCATTTAAAATGTATACAGTTACTGATATACATTATGACGATAAATAATTCCTTGTCAAGCATGGTCTATTTAACTAGATTCTGTTCTTATAAGACTGTTTAATTTGAAATTACGCGCGCTCTAAACAGGTATTGCCAATCGTGCTGCATTAGTTTATATAGAATATTTCCCGCATATCTGCCAACTGTCTCTGTGGCGCAATCGGTTAGCGCGTTCGGCTGTTAACCGAAAGGTTGGTGGTTCAAGCCCACCCAGGGACGGAAATTTTTGTCTTCTTTTTTTTGTTTTATATTAAATACATATCCTTCTATTGTACGTTATTACTTGCGAGCACGATAAAAACCGATATTTTGCAACTTAGTTCAATTCTTATATGATCTGATATTTTAGCAATTGAAATTATAACAATATTTTACTACGCTATGATCAGGTGCTGTGCGAGAATTCAATTTACGCTTTCAATCACAAAATATGTAGTTAAACAACAATAATAAGATCTAATATGTTACAGATAGATCTTATATTAAAAATATACATTAACCCATTTATGCCTAGTGGACTCTCCCATTTTTCTAAATTAGATCAATTTATTTCCAAAAATAGGGATGTCTAGTATTTTTTTTTCATTTATTTAGAATACTTCTTACAGAAATTCCTTTAAGCAAGCAGCTTAGACCCAGATGTGACGCCGCATCAGGCCTTTTTTTCTAGACGCTAGGCATAAATGGGTTAAAAAAAATAATATGGTATCAATCTGTAGAAACTCGTGTGGTATATTAAGATAAATCTTAAATAAGATGGATCATCTATTACTCGCATGGTACAAATGTATAATAAAGCAATACAATCTCAAATATCAATAAAATTATGGGTTATGTGTGATATTTTTGAATCTTCTGGTAGACATTAAAACAGTGCTATCATTCGTTCGATGGTACCAATAAACACATTGATACTCAATTACAAATAAACACATTGATACTATAATACCAATAAAAACAATACTCCAGCCACGACAACAGCAGCGATAAGCAGTAATGGGTTATGATGACCGCGGAAATGGTCTCTCCTCCTTCCAAGAAGAACGTTTCGGTAAATAGTTTTACATTCACATTTGTAATTATTGTCTCGATGAAGCAATATATTAAAAAGATGAAAGGGTGCAAAGTAAATACCTGAGATGATAGCCAAACCTTCGTTGAGGTATTTTGACAACCCGACTTCCGAGTACGGATTTAAGTGGGCAGATTTATTGTTTTTATTTCATAACTAGCCCACGGTCGGGTTTGCTATGTCACTTTCCCGGATGTCGTAGTTATATTTCTTTTGTAATTATATAGGTCATTTGCGCATTTGTTCTATTTGTATGTGTATGGTTATTGGAAATGAGAAACTACGCAATTGAAAATTAAGTATTAATGCAATATATTCAACAGCATTTGTATTCGAGTATTCATATAATAGTAATATGAATGTGTTATATAAATGGTAGTAGTAGTAGTAGTAGTAGAAGTAGTAGTAGTAGTAGTAGTAGTAGTAGTAGTAGTAGTAGTAGTAGTAGTAGTAGTAGTAGTAGTAGTAGTAGTAGTAGTGGGGGTAGTGGTAGTGGTAGTAGTAGTAGTAGTAGTAGTAGTAGTAGTAGTAGTAAGGGTATTTGTTGTTGGTGTACTTGTTGTAATATAGAATATAAATATAGTATTGGAAGTAGAAGACATAGAGGTAGTATTAATGTCACGTGATTTGAACAGAGTAACTAACGTCTAGACAGACAGTCCATTAGTTTTATCATGACATTTAAGATAGTCCCAAACGACATTATACTTCGCATTTCAACGATTACATTTTCCTTAATAATCTTTTAAACAACGAATCCCTTCTGTAAACATAAAAATAGCCGACGCAGCGATTTAGGGGCTCAGGTTGACTGCGATGTAGAATGTGCGGTAATCTGCGATCCCTTAAGACCCCAATATACCCACTTTTACGAGACCCTAGTCTCAAAGGCGACCCGCTAACAGCCCTTTAACCCCCTCGCATACTTCCGTCCAATGGTCGTCGGGTATTTATCTTAAAACAAACGCATGCATTGGACGGGTCGTAAAGACAACAAACACTAGAGAGTGAATGGGGGTATTATGACCCGGTCAATTATTTTACTTAACAGTGTGAACAGAAACCAAACTCGTCATAAGAACAAACAAATATAAACAAACCCTCGAGGGTATTCTTAGCCCGCCTAGAGCCCTTTCTCTATTACTGTACTATTATCTTCAAACCAAAGCTCGCATCGTTTCCGGCCAATATATGTACCAGTTATAGCCCGTATAGAGGTGAAGGGTTCAGCTTATGGGAAACACGACGAAATGTAAATCTGGAATTGCGCAATCACTCGCAATTGTTACATCAAAATCCACAAATGAAAGTGAATACCACTCGCTCTGATCTTTGTATCAATACTATCAATGGGCGAGGTTGTATTAAACTGTATCTATTACACCGGAAGGGTTCTTCTGTAACAAAATCACGGTAAGGGGTCATAATAAAAGTGGACTTCTGTTTAAATTCCCGTGGGATTATAATGCCTAAATATTGATATTTACAGATGAATAATTGTGACCGTATCCGGTGTAAAAATTGTTTTAATCGTCTAGTGACTCTAGTCGATGATAGGTTGTTAGTGTATAAGACGTGCTAAAAACAGCATTGCTAGAATTAATGTACTTGCTTTCAGATTTTCTTTTTTTTTTAATATGATAAAATAAATTTACAAAACTGAATAAATACGATTAGATTTAAATAATTATAATAACAAGAATAGAAAAACAGTGATTGCATTGTGTCATTATAACTTTCAAAAATTAAACAAAAATAAAATATTCATACCATAAATTATAAACATGTTCAGATTTGAGGGACAAAAATGCGTCGACTTAAGCGTACTATGAATTCAGTTTCTGCCACAATGACTAAAATAATATCAAAACAAGGGCTGTTTGTAAAACGTGCATGCCCCCCATATGGGCTGTCAGTTGTAATGGCAGCCATTGTGTGAATACATTTTTTGTCATTGTGACCTTGACCTTTGACCTAGTGACCTGAAAATTAATAGGGGTCATCTGCCAGTCATTAAAATCAATGTACCTATGAAGTTTCATGATCCTAGGTGAAAGCATTCTTGAGTTATCATCCGGAAACCATTTTACTATTTCGAGTCACTGTGACCTTGACCTTTGACTTAGTGACCTGAAAATCAATAGGGGTCATCTGCCAGTCATTAAAATCAATGTACCTATGAAGTTTCATGATCCTAGGCGTAAGCATTCTTGAGTTATCATCCTGAAACCATTTTACTGTTTCGAGTCACTGTGAGCTTGACCTTTGACCTGAAAATCAATAGGGGTCATCTGCCAGTCATGATCAATGTTCCTATATAGTTTCATGATCCGAGGCGTAAGCATTCTTGAGTTATCATCCGGAAACCATTTTACTGTTTCGAGTCACTGTGACCTTGACCTTTGACCTAATCACCTGAAAATCAATAGGGATCATTCGCCAGTCATGATCAATGTACCTATGAAGTTTCATGATCCTAGGCGTAAGCATTCTTGAGTTATCATCCGGAAACCATTTTACTATTTCGAGTCACTGTGACCTTGACCTTTGACCTAGTGACCTGAAAATCAATAGGGGTCATCTGCCAATCATGATCAATGTATCTATGAAGTTGCATGATCCTAGGCCTAAGCGTTCTTGAGTTATCATCCGGAAACCATCTGGTGGACGGACCGATGGACGGACCGACCGACATGTGCAAAACAATATATCCCCTTTTGTTCGAAGGGGCGCTTAATAGAATAAACTGAAACGTAGCTTGTTACAGAGTGTGGCCGACGTTCATGGTTTGCGTCTGCGCACAAAGGGGTGCCAATGGTCCCCATTCCAGTATGCGGACTGGTGAGGGGTTTATCGCGATAAATGATAGCGGAACAGTGCTCGAAGTGGTTCAGGTGTTAATAATGACCAGGGTTACGTCAGGACGGCGGTCAACAGGTTCCGTGACCTTAGACTGGTCAATGAGGGGCATAAAAACGCAGGCGTTCGCAAAACAAGAGCCTTCTTTGTTTAACCTATTTATGCCTAGTGGACACTCCCATCTTTCTAAATTGGATCAATTTATTTCCAAATTTAGGGATATCAAGTATATTTATTTATTATTCCATATTTATATTTAAAATATTTCTTACAGAAATTCCTTTAAGCAAACAGCGCAGACCCTGATGAGACGCCGCATCATGCGGCGTCTCATCTGGGTCTACGCTGTTTGCATAGGCCTTTTTTCTAGACGCTAGGCATAAATGGGTTAAAAATAAAAATCAACGTAGCAGATGTAAAATATTATTTTTCTTAAAGATTGTACAAAAAAAGTGTTGGGCTAAAACAGCGGAAAAAGCTATAAAAAAAGGCCGATAACAGATAATTCAATGGCCACGCGTTAGATAAATAGTGGATTCATAATTATGTAGTGTCAACGGAAACGGCTTAAAGTCTAAATGTAGATACATGTTTCGAAACTATTTGACTGATTTACACCGAGAATAATGTCGCATTGGATACGCAAATAGGGGTTCGGAGGTTTAACTCCACACTGCACTGTACTCGCCTATCAATAAGACATCCAAATAAGACATCAATAGGACTTGATTTCCATTTTTGCTACTTGCAGCATGCTTCAAGACAAATCTCGCATTTTAGTATGGTAAGAAGTACCAGTACCGGACATCCGTAGATACTCCTACATCACAACACGCACAACGACGACATAGCGTTCGGGAAAATGTATATGGATGGGAAACCAGTCTACTAGTGTTACCCAATGTCCTCAGTTTGACCGATATTTAACAGACACAGTCTGAATAGTTAACAGGAGGGATTGCAAAAAAAAATCATCCACATTCAGGGGGCAAACGGATGGGTGACCGATTCAATGGCGCAGACGCATCAAAAATCATCCTCAAAGTTTCTCAAGCGGCCATAAATTCAGCGTACAAGTGATGATATCTACAGAACGCCGTAGAGTGTTGGTCGTTAGATGCCCCGTTGCTCCCGCATTAAATTTGGAATGGGGACCATTATGATCAGGAAAGAGAACAATGAATTCCTTGAGTGGACTCTCGATTAGAGGTGACGGAGGCGGCCATCGGAGGTCAGACATCCGGGTCAGTCCGGATGAGAGGTTGCGTAAGGTTCCGTAACTGTTGCTGTCTTGGGAAGCCGCGGGGACTGCGGGGATACAGGCAGATCTAGATTGTGGACGGTGCAATTTACTTTCTACAGCAATGGCAAAAACCAAGATTTTTCTAATAATTTGGAAAATATTGAAGAACTAGGTTCATGCTGGAGTATTTAAGTAATTATTTGATTAATTAAACTGCGTATTCTAATAGAATAACTCTGTGTACTCTGGCTTGACAAACGCCGTCATAAAATTTATGTCTTTATTTTTTGTATTAACATTGAAATCCTAACCGGCCGAACCGAAATTCCACTTTTGTTAACTTTGACCCGCCGACGCGACCCGAATAATTGTTTCGATCCGTTTGAACCATACAGGATATAAATTGTAGCCACTTTGTGAGAAATGTGTGTACGACGACAGACTGCTCAGCAAATTTAGTAGGTACAGATACGAAACACATACAATCTAGATAAACTTGACGTAAGTTGGACGGCCCAGACGGCCAAATTAATTCGTTACGCAACGAGGTTTGAGCACTCAGAGAATTGGGAAAGTATGTAACAGGCCTGTGAACGGTGGAACACCCGTTGATTTAATACTGTTCAAATGACCCGAGAAAGAAGTTAATATATGGAATTAGAAACATGCTGGTGTGTGGGCATAACTGACTCGGATATTATCCTCCAGCCAAGTCGAAAGTTTTCGAGGCGATTTTTGACGAGAGCAATTTCAATAGTTAATGTGCGTTGTTATGTTTTCCAAATGATTGGGCATATAGACCTTTGTCAATGATATGTTAATGTATGTATATGTATGTTTAAACCACAGGTGGTTAGCGTGTGGCTATGATATTTACTAGTAAAAACATCATTTTGAATGGAAAATAATCAAATTTTTACGAAAAATCAACTTTTCTGGAAAAAAAATCACTATCAAAATTAATATAATTATATACATGTATATAATATATACAATTATGTTTGATAGTGATTTTGTTTCAGAGATGTTGAGTTTTCGTTATCATTTTATGATTTTTTATTTAAAATGATGTTTTTACTAGTTAATAGCAAAGCCACACGCTAACCACCTGTGGTTTTAAATACTAGTAATACGTGACCTTGTAATTCAGCGATATAAGAATTCTGAACATGAACCTAGCACAGACAATACGCATTTGAAATAAAAGAGCATAGAGCGTGTTTGTTTCAGACTGAAGCTAGTGGTCGAAAGTGTAACTTCCAGACCCTGTAGCACTCGGAACTACTTTGTGTTTAAAAATTAGTAAATCCAAAATAGTTTTTTTTTGTGTTTTGGAGGTAACGAGTCAGCATTTCAAAACATGGAATGTCCCTTTTCTTTAAAACAGTCCAGTCAAAAAATGTCGCGATTTATATTTTAAATATTTCAGATAATGTTAATTATACGAAAAAATAGTGGCTATAATAAATGATTTATGTCCGAGTATGTTTGAAAAAGTATAATTTAAAACTTCAATTTATGAAATGCACACATACCCTCGGTATATGCTGGTATGTAACCGATCTTTCAATTTAGCAGTGTATCGTTGTCGACGTGACGCTTGAGAGTGAAACGGTAGAAATATTCAAATAAAAAATATGTGAAACTATATAATGATTACTCAGAAACCGCAATAAAAGTTCACACAAATATAGATGTCGGAAAAAGTCGAGACATGAACAATAAGTAAGATTTTGAAACATCTTTAATAACTTGAAAAATAGACATGGAAAGCAAAACATGTGTGTCATAAATTTTGGTACAAGTGGATACAATACATACCAAACTAAGTACATATACTTAATTTTAGACTACGCATCAAAAATTATATGCTCTGATTTCTGCGTATATGCATACTGTTCAGAGAACGCTATCATGTTATTGTATCAACATGTACTACCGCGGCACATACAGTGGTAACTGTGCGCCGTTTTAGTTAGGAGAGAAACGATCAATCCCCGATAATGACGAGTGTAACGTAAACTCATTATGTTTATATTAAAATAAATTATTACATGCTTCACCCGGTAACCGCAATAAGCCTTCTTAGAAACTTTGATCCCGCCTGAAGATATCAACGCTCTGTTGTCCATAATTGGGCGGGTTTAAAGTATACATAAGTCGATATGTTGCATTCTGAGCAACATGACTAGATTTTTCTGATTGATCGTTTATATCCTTACATCAGATCATTCAATAATGTGCATAACGAGGAATTTTCAACATTAAAGGGATAGCCAGCTATTGAGGGCCAATAATTAGGGGGATGTCAATATTTGATACCAATCCGACTTTCCAGCATTCCTTTTGATTCGCGGATGGTGAAATGTCGTCCGATTGTCAGCTCGGTGGATTAGGTGATTTAGTTCGAAACTTTCGCACCTAAAACGGTATTCTTTCGGCCAGATCAAAGGGAACGCGTTCGTGTATTTATTCCGCCCAATTTACACAGATATTCGGACAGGTGACTTGGTCAAAGTCAGTATCCCTTCTAAATCCGATATTCCAATTACTGTTTTGTTTCTTTACACAGCCATTGAAATGTGCGTGTAAAGCCATCACTTCAAAGGCCTGTGTGCAATACCATCTATAAAGACCCCTTCTATACCTGACAGGGCCCCTTTTGTATCAAGTTCCGGGGTGGTCCCGCGAGAGACACCTTGATTGCTGTCAATGTAATTTAGTCGCCTTTTGACACAGAATTTACGTGTAAAAAATAGTAAATTTACCGGTAAACAATTCACGGTCGCCATTTTGATGCCAACTTTCGCACCTCAGTTATGAAGATCGAACAATATGGCCACTTCGTTGTTTGCCAATTGCAAGCGTTTTACCGTTTTGGAAAGCCGTTATGTGGATATCAAACACTAAATGTACTTAACGGGTTATATTACACATAATTGTACGATGCTTAATATCAATTTTATTTCTTTTCAAACTGCAAATATTAAAAATGTAAATAAAAGCATTATAAGTCGAAATGAAGAATTGGATGTAACATTAGTAAACATACTTATCTTGGAAATCAATGAGTTTATGAGAGAGCGAGCAATCGAAAAAACACACAAACAATTGACTTAATAAAATGTAACAAAATAATTTATGTAATAAATTTATTCATATAATTATAAATAAAAATAAGTGTACAGTTTATGCATTCATGTATGCGTATTAGGAAAATGTTTAATTCGTATGCGAATGCTTGGAAATTTAGTCACGTCTTTACCTTGAATATGACAAGAAAAGAAATCTGGCATTATAACCGACCCGGTTGCACTCGAAATCAAAAGCATGTACCGGTACACGATTTCTATATGTGTTTCATGGTATTATTTAGAAAACACAGTTTGTGGTTTGTGGTCTACGTGCTTAACTTCTGTACCCCAACCTTGTTGATTCATGCAACCGTGTGAAAAATAAATATGTTAAAAGTGCTCCGAAGAAGGTAAACATGTAAAGGTTTCCGACACTCAACAGTACCATTGCCACTTTCGTTTTGTTTCTATTCTATCATTCAAATTGGGTCGTTTTAATACGTCGTTAAATGTTTGATTTGTCTAAAAGATGTGCACATAAATTTTTTAAAGTCCAATACTTGTAGACTTTTATTCATCTTTGGACTCGATCCGTTATTGTGTCGCAAGCAGTGAAAACAAGCCATGGGCATTTGGTCCGCAGTGCTATTCAAAGCTGGGTATCTTTCATTTTAAAGACAGTATAATATGACATATTTGGCAGAACGATTTCCTTAAATATCTATTGACAAGCATTTATGTGTTACTTGATTCCATATTCTTTTATTGGAGTGCATGTTACCAAAGTCCAAGACATTGTATCATCGTTGGTGGTCGAGACATAGGATATAAAGAGCAGGTTTCGGTGGGTCACTCCGAGGTAGTCACGCGATAGAGTTAGATAGATACCCCTTACAGTATTGCGTTTAAAACGCCAATTACCCTCTTTAACACTGTTAACCTTGAGTGACCTTGGGTTTATAATTCATCACACTTTCTATCATATAGTAATTAAATATACTTAACTAGGAACCTGGTTGAAAACGCGTGGGAAATATTGAAATACATGAAAAATTGATAAGAGATGTCGATCTACGGTATTTTGAGTATACATGTAATTGAGTCCATTTTTGTAAACCGACGGAGCATTCTTTGATACAAACAAGTTTTCTCATTTCATGTGACACGTCTCCATGTTATGACATGCGTTAAAATTTAAATGAGTCGCGTTCTGAGAAAACTGGGCTAAATGCATGTGTGTAAAGTGTCGTTCCAGATTAGCCTGTGCAGTTCGCACAGGCTAATCCGGGACGACACTTTCCGCCTTAACTGGATTTTTGTGTAGAAGAGACTTTCTTTAAACGAAAAATACCATACAACCGGAAAGTGTCGTCCCTGATTAGCCTGTGCGGACTGCACAGGCTAATCTGGGATGACGCTTTACGCGCATGCATTATGCGCAGTTTTCTCAGAACACGACTAAAATATTCATACATTATGCATTTGGACCAATCGTTTAATATAAAAGCATATAAAAGCATTGTGCATTAGTTCAGTAATTTTGCAGAAAACACATAGACATGAAGCTTTAACATTGTAGACAGAACTTCAGCATATAACACTAACTTAGAGACGTTATGGTATATGAGATTAATTTATAAGTGACGCTCAAAAGCAAATAGCCTTGAAATCTGCCACTCCAACGTGTTATCAGTGTGCTTTATTGAAATGTGCCACTCCAACATGTAATCAACGTGCTTTATTGAAATGTGCCACTCCAACATGTAATCAACGTGCTTTATTGAAATGTGCCACTCCAACATGTAATCAATGTGCTTTATTGAAATCTGCCACTCCAACGTGTAATCAATGTGCTTTATTGAAATCTGCCACTCCAACGTGTAATCAATGTGCTTTATTGAAATTTGCCACTTCAACTAACGACATGTAAGTAAATGTGCTTGTTTTGTCTCCACAATCAGCCCATACAACTAACGGCATGCAAGTCAATGTATTGGCCACTCCAACCAACGACATGTAAGTTCAAGTGTTGGCCATTCCAACTTAAGTCAATTTATCGGCCTTTCCAACCTACGACATGTAAGTAAATATATCGGCCACTCCAACATACGACATGTAAGTTTATGTATCGGCAAACCCAACATTCGATATGTAAGTTTATGCATTGGCCGCTCCAACATACGACATGTAAGTTTATGTATCGGCCACTCCAGTTCATCACATGTAGGTTAGTGTATCGGCCACTCCAACCTACTACATGTTAGTCAATGTATCGGCCACTCAAGCATACGACATGTAAGTTTATGTATCGGCAACTCCAGCCCACGACATGTTAGTCACTTTATCGGCCACTCCAACCTACGACATGTAAGTCAGTGTATCGGCCAATCCAACCTACGACAACTTTATGTATCGACCACTTCTACATTAGTCATGTACGTCAATGAACTGCCATTTCCACCTACGACATGTAAATCACAACTTACGACATGTAAGTCAATTGGCCACTTCGATGTACGACATGTAAGTCAGTGTACTTGCTTGAAATCGGAAACTCCAACTTAAGGCAAGTAAGTCAGGGTGTTTCTTGTAAGTCAACAGGCTTGCCAATCTAAAACAATTTTATCAATGTGCTTGCCAACTTACGAAATGTAAGTCAACGTGCTTGCAAACTTTTGACATGTAAGTCAATGTGATGCAATTCCAACCTACGTCAGATAAGTCACAACCTACGACATGTAAGTAAATTTGCTTGTTTTTTATCCACAATATTGTTTCAAGTGCGAGGATAAACATCGTGTCTCGTTGAATACTTGAAAATCAGAATTCGATATGACTCTATGAACTTTTTGGACTTAAATTTTTATAAGGACCGGCCAGATTGAGGGGGCGATGAAATTGTTCCGTAAGTAAAACCACAAACATTGTATTGTATTACCTAAATATATTATCTTTGCTATTATGATATTTGTTCATCTTAAAAATGTACTAGCGTTTGACACCATTGGGTATACGTGCATCAATTTGGATAGATAACGTGTGTGATTAGAATGTTGAATTATAATAATGCGAAACCTTAAACGTTTATTTGAGGCCATACCATAAATCATTTTATCACATCCAATACCCCGTTTGCCATGTAATATAACCATTACGAATATTTTTATCTTATACATGTGTAATATACTTTTTAAGCGTTTTCATTGGCTTATTTTCGTTCGATTGACCAATCGCACTTTGTTATTTTGCTGAAATGACCTGGCAACGTCTAATGACGTCACGAAATGTAAACAACATTCGGGATTTATCATTATGTTTGCGTAAATATTTATTTACTTTGCTGATTTAAAAGCATGTGATAAAAATATCTGACACTCGTTGTCATTTCATACCATATTTTATTAAACTCGTCCAGGAAATTCGTTAGTTAGCTCGCCAAAGGCTCGCTAACTAACAAAATTTCGGAACTCGTTTAATAGAATATGGTATGATATGACAACTCGTGCCAGATCAACGTATCAATGTAAACGTGGGTTGATGGGTTCGGGACTGCCCACATACCTGTTCAAAGCCCAAATATGCTTTCGTGTTCGTATTCAACCGGACATGCGGCCTTTGATGCGAAAATGTTGCACATTAGTTAAACCAGGAAATATTCATGGATGCCAGTTAAAAGCATTTTTTTCTGCAAAAGAAAAGTCCGAGGATGCTTTCAAATAAGAAAAATATATCCTTACTGGACTTTGTAATTATTCTACTTTACACGTGCCTTGTAAGTGGTAAGGGCACTTTGCGTAGGTTGCTGTAAGAAAATACGACTGTCTTAGAAGGGGAACTAATACGCGTTTTCGGCAAGAAATGGATCATTGAATGATCCGGTTTATTTAAACCGCAAACGACCAAACATCATCCGTTAGCTGTTCCTTCCGGAAATGATAATTGTTCTTTCCCATGATTATTGACTTTACAGATTCATCACAATTCTCTCAACTTCAAATTATACAAATTAATGCTATTATATTATCAACCCATTTATGCCCAGCGTCTAGAAAAAGGGCCTTGGCAAACAGCGTTGACCCTGATGAGACGCCGCATCTTGCGCATTTCCTGTTTGCTTAACGGAATTTTTGAAAGAAATATTCTAAATATATAAATAAATATACTAGACATCCCTAATTTTGGAAATAGATTGATCCAATTTAGAAGGATGGGATAGTCCACTAGGCATAAATGGGTTAAAACCGGTGTGTGTAATGTGTTATTACTCAGTCCAAAGATATTTTGGTTGGCAGGACGAGAAAATGAATTTCTGAAAGAAACCTGTCATTTGTGCTTACATGCATTTCAACTTTACCTCTTCGCACCAGCAATAATCTTAAGTTAATCGTCAAAACTTCACAAAAGATGGATTTCAAACGATGACTTCTAGCGTTTTGGTCATTAAATATCTATGGGAACGGATTTTTGGGCATGGTAGAGTATGAATGGTTCTCTAATTGGTCGTGGCCGTGTTACAGCGTTAACAGATAATCTTAAGTAGATAATCTTGAAATTCTTACCTGATGGGTGCCCGATAACTGGGCTCTAATATTAATCATAATGTTGAAACTCCTAATTTCGTGAGAAGGGCGCGGAAGGTGAATTGTGCAGGACTGTTGTACATTCACTATTGTTGCATAATTAAAATGATTTAAAAAATGTATGAGATAAAGCATTAAGTCATTTCCATTTATTTAAAAAGCACACACCCGGAATAGACAATTGGATTTCTTAACTTGTTTAAAGGGATGTAGAAGTACAGCTTCATCGATGATTCAAAGCGAACAAACATAAATCACATATGGATTGCTTCTTTTACTACAAGCACTGCCAATTCATTAGAACGCATTGAAATCAGTGACCGTTAAACCATCTTAAAAACTGTAAGAAACATGAAATATATAATCGTTGTAGTTTGTTCCAAACAAAGAATCAACACAAACATTTGAATGCTTCGTATAACATTTTTGACGATAAAATAAATACAACGCTGCCTGAGCATATGAACACAATCTTGCAAAACAAAGCCTTACATCGTTACCTACATACAAGCGAATGCACATCGTTAATGCATCGAAGGGCATACACGTATTAACGTATTCACAATTTTCCAAAGTTGTGCCATATTTTTTCCAAGTGAATGTAGTAAATAACGTTACGAACATGTAAATAACACTGTAAATACCCCGGTACAGTATATTTATGGCGAGTGATCAGTTAAAATTGACAAATGTATAAAGCGTTTGGGACGCTTAAACAATGGAATAACTTGGTAGAGTATCTTTAGTTTTCTTTGCAATTGGCTGTCAGCACGTACGGGCTCCTTACATCTAGCACCGAATGTTTCGAGTGAGTACAAACCGGAATGTCCGAGAGATAGTTTATGTGATAGCCTCTTGGCCCAGAGGTCCAGTTCGTACACGTTATTGGAAACGCGGCCCTTAACGCCCATGATTTCGTCACATTTCTAGTATACAAGTTAAAGTATGTAAGTATCGGAAAATCACTGTTATTTGTAAAGTGGTGGCATTTAATTTTGTTTTGACCTGTTTACGTATATATTTTTTCAATCGTTACATTCTATCATTCACGATTACAGGTATACATATTTACTACCTATTATAACTAAAACAAACGAGTCGCGTTCTGGGAAAACTGGGCATAATGCATGTGCGTACAGATTAGCCTGTGCAGTCCGCACAGGCTAATCAGGGACGACACTTTCCGCCTTAATTGGATTTTTGATAAGGAGAGTCTTCATTTGAACGAAAATTGTCATTCAAGCGGAAAGTGTCGTCCCTGATTAGCCTGTGCGGACTCCACAGGCTAATCTGGGACGACACTTTACGCACATGCATTATGCCCAGTTTCTCAGGACACGACTCATACTATAATACATAGATTAACACTTATTAGTATGTTAATGTATATTTAAAACTAGAACATTTTCATTTATTTATCATTCACCGCATGACACGTACGCGGATTAAACGCTGTTTTAGCTGAGTTGCCACATATATGACCTTGACGTAAGTCAAGGTGAGTGGGTTTATATATTACATTACCTCGTTGTAACCCAACAGTTGATAAACGCGGGCATGACTCAGATCTTAAGAATTCGAAACTACCATTATAATATTAATAAATTGTCATTTTGAAATACTGATATATAGCTAAATGCCTCAATGATGAGCAGAACAACCCATATCTTCTACAATTACCGTATTTTATGTGACAATCCATTTCTACGTTTAACTTTAACAGATTACGGCGGTATTCTTTTCGCATGTGCATGGCTGAATTTGTAATCCCTTAAGTGCATTGTATTCGTAAAATGCATATTTCATTGATATATTTTCAACTTCATTCGTAAACATGCAATAAATCATTAAATGTACTTACATTTTCCCTCCAATGAGAGCAATACGGATTCCCGCGCTTTTCTTGCACAGCAAATCCGACACAACCGTCTTTACTACAGTATAAGGCCAAAAAAGTAATAATTTGCAGTTTTTGCGCATTTTTTTTTTTTTTTTTTTTTAAGAATTATTATTATAAATTGGATAAATATAGCCAACCACTCACATTACCACTTTCCTTTCAGCTACAGATTTACCGCGCATTTGTGCAGAGCGCATCCCACGCAGTTGACTTGATTATCAATATTTTTTACACATTAAGGAAAATATTTGCGCGCGCAATAAATTTGCAAAGAATTCAACTTAAAAAAATAAAAGGACAACAAATTTCGACACTATTTTTGCGAACTGAGTTATAATATACACGTAATCAGATCAGTATACGCCTGAAATATAAAGAACACGTGGACGATACGAATGAGAAATAAATCGAAATTCATAAAATAACTGAAATGTAATGCTTAGTATGTGACTAAGTTGATGCTTTGGATTTATTGCACATCTATATGAGCCATGCTCTGTGAAAAGGGGGTTTAATGCATGTGTGTAAAGTGTCGTCCCAGATTAGCCTGTGCAGTCTGCACGACACTTTCCGCCTAAACTGGATTTTTGCTAAAAAGAGGCTTCTTTAAACGAAAAATATTATAAAAGCGGAAAGTGTCGTTCCTGATTGGCCTGTGCGGACTGCACTTTCCGCACATGCATTAAACCCCATTTTCACAGAGCACGGCGCATATGCATGTTCAAGTGCCTTACGGTGTGGAATGACCATCCATTTTAAGTACATGTCGCCATAAGTATAGTAACATAACGATTAAACGTTTGTTAACCATTACCATTTACCACCACTTGATTGAGCTTGACCATCTTCAGCCATCAATTCTTTTATAGCTTTTCTGGAATGCATTTTATTTCAGTCATCAACCTATTAGTATGTATTTAAGAACAGTATATACTTACATACCTAAATGTAATGGAAAAACGACGTTTCGGCACTCTCCATAAATCATAGTTAGGACCGTATTACACCAACAGTTGCACGGTACGTTGTTATGATATTACCACGGTGGTCAGCTCATTCCTGTGGTCATCGGTGGTCAGTTTCATGTCCGCGGATGTAGGTGGTTTCTGATTCCAGAGAGACCATTGACCACATATAGCCGGTGGGCCAATGGTCAGCAAGTTTTGGATGACCGTTTCATGCACGAGCATATACCATTAAAATAAATGTGTCATTACGTCTTCGCTAATAGCCCACTTTCCCCGCAATTTTCTAGTTTATTGTTCACGAATAAAACAAAATAAAAGCGCAAATTATCAAAACGTAACCCCTGTTTTTAACCACCAAGTTACTGATTTATTGCGTTATAACTTTGTTGACATGTTATTTATAACCGTCGATTGTGCGGCATGTTATTCTGACTAGTCTTAGCGCAGTATGTCGCACGCAAAACATAAAATAGTACGAAATATTCCATCAAAAGCATGATAATTTTTTTCAGGTTAACCTTTCCCGAAAATGTAACCGGTTAACTGGTCGTTTCGGTACGTTAACCGGAAAACCGATCAACCTATTGCATCCCTAAATTAAATATACCGCCATAACATGTTCGAGTGTACAGCTGCAAGTGAGGGATTACATTTACCGGGCATATACTTAATTGTGTATAATACAGTTGAGTGATCGTGCAAAAAAGTAGATTTTATACTTGATATACAGTTTCAGTATTAGAAACACTGAATAGAAAAGTGTACAGGTGAAATGAGTAATTAGCTCAATTGATCGAGCGCTCGCTGAGCATGTGACAGATAGCGGGATATGTACCCGGATTCTCAGAAATACAGTTTCTAGATGTTATTTATTAAACACACCAAAAAATTATAATTCCTGATAACTTTCCATATGAAAATGGGGAATGACCTTAAGTGGAGTAGCGTTCTCTTTACATGTGAAAGGTAACGGATTCATACCTTGATGGTCCAAATTATTTTTAAAATAAATAATTGTGTTACATGACATAAAACGATGATTATAAAACATGTACTGTATGGGATTTTACCAATTGATAGTGCATGTTAGAAGTACCGGCATCGATACCATGGTACTATATTTTTTGTTTTTCGTTGTTTCGTTTTGTTTTTTTGTTGTTGTTTCGCTTTGTTTTTTGTTGTTGTTGACTATCATGATAACCGGTAGTGAATGGATTTCTGTGTGCGACGTTTAATTTCGCTATACTAGTAATTTAAATAATATCACGGGGGCGAATATAATGGGGGTACTTTTTTTCAAACGTTTGATAGATTATGGTATTCTTTTTTCAGGCTTGTTTACGGCGTATTTCACTTTCATCCCCACCGGGCTTCCCTATTTATTCATTTCCAGTAATCAAGCATTGTAGTTTAAAACAATGGGGGCCTGATTCCCGTTTCCGCTGTTTAATATCCGCTTTGGTGTCCTGAGTTTCTCTTGTGAAAATGAATGAAATGCACGTGTTAATATTTCAACTTCAAAACATGTCCCCCTCGGGTCTATGAGATTGATAAACAAGAAATTCGTTTAATAAAAAGCAAGCATCTTGATTTTGCTTCGGTATACGACATCTTTTTTTTTCGATCGACGATTATTATGAACAATTAGTGATGGACGAAATTATATAGGATTTTTTAAATACGGTATTACCGGTGCATTTTATATTTGATTGAAGAAATTACCGGCATATAGGATATTTGATAGACGAAATTACCGGTATATAGGATTTTTGAAAAACGATATTGTATAGAAGATTTTTGAAAGACGACATCAACGGTATATACAATTTTCGACAGATAATGAACAAACATTATCGATTTAAAACGATTCACAATTCACAACGCAAAAAGTACGACCGCTTCTGAAATGCCTATAGGTTAATTAGATAAACATATTTCTTCATCAAAACCTGTTTAAATTTTTGAAATACGATCAGAATTTACACAAATATGCGACTTATTAATCATACAGAGTTACAGCCCTTTGATTTCTGACTCGGCACATGTTTGGAACTGTTTGGAATTGTTCGTCAGGCACTTAGGGTCTCAGCGGGCGGACCGGTTTGATCATAGCAGGGTGACGAATGCACGTGCAACAGGGTGCTGTCAATTAATACATTGATGAAATAATTTTGCGGAAATAAATCAAGTTATCTTTCACAAGCCACTGACATCGGAATTAATTGTGTCGGTGCTTTGATGAGACTTGTCGATTTGTCATCTTTAATATAAGCGAAGGGATGCGGCGATTTGAACGTATTAACGAAGGCTTAATTAACAACGTTTCGTTAAAACCTCGTATGGGGTATGCCGATCTTAATCAGAATAATACTTTTTGTTAGTAATATTATATGGAACATGATGTGATCGTTTGTAATTTTTAGTCAGTTTGCTCAACAATTAGAATACGTAAAATTGTGTTATAAGTTGGATTTTAAAATGTTAATACATCTTTAACAAAAACTGGCGTTGTAATACATAAAAATTATTATAACATTTCATGCGCATTACTTTGTATGAAAAACAACAACACAAGCATAGCATGCAATTTATTACATAACTAATCATATAATTGTTTTATTTTAATATAAATTTAAATTACCCCCATTTTGTGTATGCTAAGTACTTCATTTATTGTTAAGTCAAACAAACATGAAATATACTAAAACGCATAAAGTTTAATTATAGAAAAGTGTAATAAATACAATCGCGCCACCGGGTTTAAATGTTTAAAGGATGTTATCTAAGAAGAAAACTTCTTCGTAGGTTTCTAATTTAAATCGGTTATTTAAACATAGACGTTTCTAAATAGATATTTTTAATAAATAAATATATGTTGCAAATATAACTTTTATGTTTTTCGAAGATAACAAACTTTCGTATCTAAGTTTTACATCGAAAACTTGCGAGAATTACTAGTGATGGTGTTTCCAAACGTGTATATCGGCTTCATCAAGCCTTTAATCTGATTTTTTAAATTCAGTAAAATCTTTCATTTGTCAACATTTTCTCACTTATCTTGTACAAAAGCCTATAATTTCTCCTTTAGAATGAACGAGCGCGTATCAATGACGTTTACGTTATCAACGTCATCTACGTTACGGCGTCTGTCAAGTGTGCGTCGACTTTCATACTTATCTGATTCAAAATTCGTCACTTCAATGCGTAATTGAGTAATCAATTTAGTAAAACTTGTAATAGTTTGACACATAACTGTAACATCTTTATCAATAACAACAAAGACGCCGCTAGCGTCGCGTGAATCTACCCCGCGGTTAACGTTTTAAAACGTTCACGCAGCCAGAAGCGTTACGTTACGTAACTCGATCAAAGACAAGGAACTGGTGAGGGTTTCCCGTGTTTTTATTGCGGCAATAAAAATGCTTATGCTTGTAGACATGGGAACAAGACAAGGAAACAAGAATATGAAAGACAATTAATGTGAAATATTTAATTGAAGTAGTATTTGATTTTATTACGGGAAACACCCTGTAAATACGAATTGACTATATCTGAACAACAAAATATATTTATAAACGTAGTTACTTGACTGATTATTTTAGCAGTTTGTTTTAACAGAAATACATCATTTATATGATAATACAAACGAAACTGAAAAAGCAAAGACTGACATAGAATTTCAAATTATGGTTATATGCTTATACGTATTTTAGGAAACAATTGTTTAAAAGTCTAGAATTGAAACATGGTTCCATAAATCATATGAGTGCCCAGTAATTTCGAAGAGTTCCAATCGATTTCAATCATAATGGGTTTAATCCTGTGGTGTGTAGAGTTTGTCCAATATCCACGAATATATTTAATATCAAAATATCTTATGATGTTTTAGAATAAATAAAATAAAATGAAACATTGAACATTTCAAACATATATCCATAATCGGGCAAATATTCATCAATTAACATAGCATTTAAGAAACATCTTGACTATAGTAAATAATTACTATTATTTTAGGATGATATAATCTTAGATAGCAGGTAATCAAAGAGAACTTAATAATAATCGATGATCCGCGGGTATTAATGATCGTAGCTCGTAGTCGCTGGCAAGTTCAATTAGCCCCCAAAACTACGAACTATCACCGCGTGTGCACGATAGTAAGTACATTACAATTACTTCGCATAACTACATAAACAAATGGCACTTTTATGCCAATGAGGTAACACCACCTACGCTGACTTTAAGTTGACAATTACCAGACAATAGTTCGGTGTGTCTAATTGACGGGGTGGGGGTAATGTCGAAACAATAGTCCGGTAAGGAAGTCAATGGGGAGTGTTTGCGGTTGGGGTCATTAATGATGTTAGATGACCAGACGAGAGGTTGGTTCGTATTTACCACGCCGGTACCTCTAAGTCTCCCCTTGCCTATCAAGACCACAGGCTGTGACTGACTATAGGACGTCCTGATATTACTGCCAGTCATCCTCAGCGGAAACACATGGGTTCACAAGGACTCAAGCGATCTACAAGTCATTGGGGACCGTGGCTAAAGGAGATCCATCGAAACCGGAAGTTTTTACTCTCACCAATGCCGTGGTCACATGATTCATTTTTTTAAATTTATTTTTATTTATTTTCACAGATGACAAGAATAGCAAGCTTGTAGGATGGTCGGCCTACAGGAGACGTGTATGTTAGTAGCTCGAGCTCACCAAATCCCTGTTGAATAAACACAACAACAGCCCGCAGTGGAAAAATGTGGAAATTGGCTCACATTTTGCTAATATCATTCCGGGGAACCCAAACAATGTTTACTACAATCGACGGTCATCGAAATACCGGTCCCACCTTCGGGAGTTTGCCCTCGTGCGAAAATAACAAGTTCGACTTTGTAGTGGGTACCAGGGAAAATAAATAATTAGAAAGATAAGTAAATAGCGCATAAATCAATTATAACCTCGTCATATTTTGTGTGGGAAATTGTAGGGAAACAAGGTACCTTGAAATAATAAAAGTATAATCGTATGCTTCATTAGCTGCCGGTAAGTCCGCTCTCGCGTGTTCGGAATATTTTTTCCGAAGAAGAAAAGGAAACGATGCTGAGGGGATGTTCTGGAACAAATTAAGCTGCTTATCATTCGCTCAGAAAAGCAATGAAATTGCAATTAGAGAAATTCACTTCTTGGCATTGTCAGATTTTACATCCACTGGATTAAGATAAGGCGTCCAAATTGTTATGATACACATTAATTTATCATAATCAAATCAAAACTAGAGGCATTTCGTAAATCAGATCTCTGACATTCTCCCCCGGAATTATGATAAGGAATCAATCAATTAAAGCTCCATCTAGAAATCATGAGTGCCAGGATCAGGTGCCGGGGCCGACCCGGGGGACGGGCAGTGTGATGCACGGGTAATTTGAACCACGTGCGGTAATCTGGGACAGGAGCTGGGGCTACACAGCCGGCCATTTGTCCGGGGCGGCAGGGCAGAGTAGCCCTGGCGTTGACAACTTCCGTTACTAAATGGCAAATGCCTCCATATAATTAGCTGAAATTCAACTCATATCTCATCAGTTACAATTATTGCAAATTGGTTGATTGACTTAAGACATTGAGTCATTCGGACCTTGTGCTTACGAGATCTGTAACATGTTTCCTTATGTAAGAGCCAAATCATTATACTGGACGAATTTTATTATTAACATTATAACAAGCATCTTTATGATTTCATAAAAGACAACTTACAGTCCATTTTAACTGAATTTATGGTATTGTACTATTTTTAGAATGATACATTGCATTAACATGCTTTGTCATAAAAATTATTACGTCATACTTTAATTCAATAGCACATACATCAGAAACAATACAGTATTTAGTCTATTGTTCACGGCCGTTAATCACGGGCGCCACCTCTTTAATGAGATGAGGTAGCGCCCGTGATTAACGGCCGTGATTGTTTGTTTGTCCAGATCAAGGACAAGGTCAAATTTGGAAGAAACTGGTTGAAACTGATTTGACTATTTATGGGGATTTCATTTTAGTTTGAAGACTGTTTTCTTGTCTACAGGATTGGTGCCCGCTACTTTATATGCATCATTTTATCCGAAACAGAATACCAGATCGCATACTTAATTAATTACCGTGGCTTATTTTGAACTAATGACGTTATTTAAAGGTTTTGACCGAACTTTGTTTAGGAAAATTTAACGGTTCGATTAATGAAGACGAATATGTAGACATTATTTAAGATTTGCAGACGGATATGCTCGTAACATTTTTGACAAATAACATCAAATACAGAATATGATGATCGGTCTTAGTGCGATTAGTGCCACCCACACCTTCACCGCCGGTCTTCTCTCCTCTCCCAAACAATGACATGTGTAGATACTTAAATATAACATTATTTAATATTCTGAACAGGAAATATATAGCAACTAAAGGAATTGTCAGGTCACCCTAGAGACGGTCATATCACTCCGGTCTGTCATCATACTCGCGCACTCGTGATACATCGACTTTCTCCGGAATCCTCCGTAAGATAGGCAGATTTAAGCAATAAATCGTCTGCTGATCCAGAGGGCATACTCGCGCTCTCCCCGTGTAAGCTTATACCAGTTCTAAGTTAATGAAGGACAATTGTCGATTTCTGGCATATTTAAACAAAAAATGCCCATAACTTGCAACAGCCCTTCTTGAATCAGAGCTATAGGGGGATAATGGCTGATCCCAACACTCTGGATCCTATCTTACGGAGGATTCCGGAGATAGTCGATGTATCACGATTGCGATCCCAACACAAGTTACGTAGACGTGTTGGGTCTCCTAACGAGTTCCATCTTAAGACGTATCCCCCTGTATTCGATATCGGTAATTATCGTGTCATGATTATTTTTGGAACCCCGAGCACCAGTATAGTAACTGTTCTGAATTTGAACTTGAGTAATCACGCTTATCTGACGGTGAAAATTAACTACACCATCATGTACTTGTCGTGCCCTAGAGCAAAACAAGCCCAAATTTATAGGAGTTTTATTTAGTGTTTTTTATTTCATATTTTTTTTTTTATTAAACAATGTTTGTTGCTTATTTTATTCGATGATGCGCTAGTGATGCTTGGGCCCGTCTCATTTAAGATCGTAGGACAAAATTAACGCCAGTTTTCAAGAGGTAAAACTTGCTGAACTTCAATCTGGATGATTAGTGCTTACATGTATACTTTAGTACTTACATGTATACTTGAGCCGCGACTTGCCAAAATTGGTCTTGTACCCTATGAAGCTACGCCGTTAGCTGTGAAGTTTCGCAATGTTTCATGGTCTCATTAGGGGACAGGGAAGTTCTTTACTGGATTGCGCTGATGCGAAGGCTGGGCTAAAAGGCCGCACTTGCCATTTGACCAAAGACTCGTTTTCGCATAAAACGGTGCATTTATTATTAATTTAAAATAATAAATACTGTGCATATAACATGCACGAATGCGCGAGTGTGTTTTTTTGCTAATGAAAAAATCAACTTTTGCACAGAAATAATTATATCAATGTATTTTCGATCTTCTGCATGAATTTTGCCTGCAATTATCCTTAACATTTGTTGTGTGCTAACCTGACTTAGGTTACAACATTAAGATGGCGGTGTAAGTAATGCTGGCCTTGTCGTTGTAAAAGTGATGGTCGTCATGACGAAGTGGTTTTGAATTTTAACAATTTCCCCCATAAGAAGCAAAGTTAAAATGGCTTTTGCAACCAGCATAAAACCAGAACAACCTGCGAGTGACTCGCAGTCTGTTCAGGTTGTATGCTGTTTGCTTCTCATCATTAGCTCAGGGTTGGAAATGAAGCCTTTAAACTTAAATCTAGTAAAAAAGGGTATTTAATTAAATGTTACTATCTAATGGACTACAAATGCGTCAAAATACGTATCAAAGTGGTAAAGGGTAATAGCTGCGTGCAATAAATGATACTTACGTCATAAGAACGCTGCTCTATGCACAGAATGATGTAAATTTAGGTCAAATGTAAACTTAGAATCAACAATAAAGAATAGTTAAAACTTTATAGTTTTAAGAATATTTTTTTTATTTTTAGAATTAAGTCTAAGAATCATTTGGTGAAAACGGTCCCAGTTCTCCTACCGCATCTTCTCCGGTATCTAAGACAACCGATGGCGTCGTTGAGATCGCCGTCAACAAGTTCTCATGTGCGCTTGAGAACGGACATTTTAGGCTGACATTTTCACGCGCTGTGCATTCGAAGCCCGTCGATTGATGCTGCAAATTAAATTTATCTTGTCACTAATTACAGTTCGTTGACCAATGGCAGACGTTCAGGACAGTTTGAAAGATTTGAAATAGATTTATTTTGATTTTTCGTTGCGATAATGGTCAAGATTGCTTCGGGACAAAAACGTGTCCACGTCTGTTTTAATAGACATTGAAAACGTAATTTATGGTGATATTTGTCAACGTAAGAATTTAAGTATAATTTTATAGGTGTCATTAAATTTTTGATTTTTCATTTTTGCAAAACTTGATTGTTTTTCAAAGCTTTTTTCCCCAGTTATAAAAAGTCCTTAACTAAAACTCGATATTAAAGACCCATTAAAAACACTAGGTGATTGTGAAATCAATCGAATGTCCTTGACATGTAAAAGTACTGCGATTGATGGCAACTGTGACGTAATCGCAGCAAGTAGTATACTGAAAATGGTAGCTTCAAATTTTCAAATGTTGATGCATATTAAATGGCTGTAAAACCTTCAAACTGTTCACGAACAATGCCAGGGGTGTTGCATGATTGATATAGCACGTAAATCTATTTACATATGTAATCATTACATAAGTTTGTTTTAGCGTCCATTTTATGTAAACAGCCGGTTGACAAGAGCATTCAATTCAATTGACGTCGTTTGAAGGCCAATTAAATAACAATGTTTCTCAACTGACGTTTAAACTAATTAAATCTTCAAGTGCATCGAGATAATATCGGTTCTCTACCGAACTTAAATATTCGTCTTGTGTTCTGGCTAAATGATAATTTGCATCTATGAATATGTCACGGTGATTGTTTAATTTAGATGACGACATAATGCTTGCAGTTGTGTATTTTTAAATTTCAGCCATCGCAAACCTTGATAAAATATTACCCATCTAAAATAAACCAAAATCTCACGTTTTCGTTTGACATATTTTAATATATGAATACCATTTATATCACACATGAGCACCTTGAGAAGAATTTGAAATCTATAAATCGTATTTAGAATGATTAAACCCGAAAACTGTGTCCGCAAGGGCAGCCCAGGTGTCACGTAGGGGCTGCCATGGGCTTCCAACTTAAGGCAATATTTTGAAATATCTAGAGGATCATTAATATCAAGCTGACATGTTCAATTTCAAATGTGCATCGTTCAAGTACCTGCCACGTTTTAATATGACGATGTCAAAGCCGATGACCCTTATACAATTTATGAATGTCGGATGGTGATTTTATGCACGATCGGGCCCTAGTTTCAACAAATTTTTATTTTCATTTAGGATTAATAAAAGTGCAATTTTGGGTGCATTTCTGACCGAACGCTCCCCGTGGTAATTGAAGCTGATACCAACATCTCAATAAACGTGCACGGTTCAGCATGACATTGGACCGAGTCCAAGGGATCAACTTTGGCCCCTAAACGGTTCACATAAGGGACAATTGCATAAGCCCCTTCTTTGGTTTCAGTGCACTAACAAAGATCATTCATCTTAATGAAAAACGAATACCGTTACGGAATTTCAGTTTAATATCTGACCGGGGATACGTCAAGGGGATGCCGTTTTTCCCGTGTTATTTTAATTAAGTATAATTTGATGACAACATAAAACCGTGGCATAAAACGTTAACCAGGGGTTATTCCGGTTTCGAGATATCAACACTTGCAAAGGCATAACAGTATCCTGCGAATGACCCCTGATTTTATGTCTCTCGATTTGTAGGTGAATGGCTAAGTACCATGAATATGGTCTGAATAGCGGAAACAACTGTTCATATGTTTACTATATGCTAAATAACAAAATAATGCATTTTACTTCACTGAGTTCTTCAAATATGTAAGACATAACTAGAATGTTGCAAACATATGGTATTATATTATTTTATATAAATTTTGCTACGTACGTTGTGTAATTTATTAGTGGATGTTGATGTGAAAACTTCTTCCACAAACGAGCTATTAAACAAGCATGTATTCCAAGGCATGACCTTGACCTTTGTTATGCGTGTATTTTGAAGTTTATGATATACATGCACTTACTAGACTAGAAAGTCGGGGCGAACGTTTTTATAGCGGCAATTTCCAGTTATTTTGCGGTTACTGAAACATGTTCAATTTTGGTGTGGTCTTGAGTTTTTGTGTGTTTTTTTAGGTGGGGGTGGGAGAGCCGGAGTAACCGGAGGAAACCCCACCCGTCCGGTATGGTTAACATCAAGAACATTAACATGCTTCCGGGACCAGAGTTTAAACCAGAGTCACCGAGGTTGCTTACCGTACTGTTCACGAACTAAATAACTATGCATCATTTACCAGTACACGTACGTGTTTCCTTTATCTCACTCACTGACGGCGCGGCACAAGTCTTACTGCTTGCGTTCGACCTTCGACTTCATAGCGTATGTTTAACTAACAAGTAATGTACATGAAAGCATCATGAAAGTATGCCCTATACTATGGTGTACAAACTGGTCCAAAACTATTCTAAACCGCCTAGGACAGATTATAAACCGTCCCGGACAGTTTGTAAACTGTCCCGGACAGTTTATAAACCGTCCGGGACGGTTTAGGAAAGTTTTGGACCGTTCGTGCGCATAAACCGCCCGGGACGGTTTAAACTGTCCGATACGATGTTATTGCTGGACAGTAGTACTTTTTTTTAAAGGATAATACTTTTTCAAGAAAGCAATTGACAAAAATACCGCATGCAAAGCCGGAGATTGAAAATGTTCTGAATAAGTTAAAGAATTACTGTTTTTTTATAACTGATTTTGACTTTGTGATAAAAATATACTGGACCTCAAAGAAATTAAATTTCATCGTTCTTGTTTGATTATTTGTTTTGAAATTCTAGCAATGACAAGAAAAGCAATTAATGATTTTTCTTTTAAACAGTATTACTTGTTATTTGCACTTCAAATTGGTTTGAAATTATTTGTTCTTTTAAATGGTATATCAACAAAGTGTTGTAATCCTTAATTATGTCAGATTATAATTGGTTGATTGACTCCTCTTCAAAACCTATGCCGTACTATAATTTACGCCAGGAACCGTCCCGGACGGTTTCCTAAACTGTATCGGACGGTTTGTTATCCACAAAATAAATCGCCCGGTACGGTTTACAGACGCACGATCGGTTCAAAAGTATGTAACTGTCCGATACAGATTACTAAACCGTCCCGGACGGTTTAGAATAGTTTTGGACCAGTTCGTACACAATACTATACAACATATAAGATAAAGTCCTAAAAAAAATCAGGACTCGTTAAACAGACACACGCTATTGCGGACTTCGATGACAGCGCAGTCGTAAGGTGTTATGTTATATTTGTTCTGACACTCCACATTGGGTGTGAATCAAAAACATCAACATGACGAGACGGTGGCAGGCTGAGCTTAGAATGACGGATTGTTTTCTTAGAATTCGCCCAGTCACCAGAAAATCTGGTAACAATTACAGACCTGGGCCATTACATCCTCAAAACAAACATGTTGGCATGCGATAATGGAGCGTTGCCCGTGGTGTTAATTATTGCGGTCAGTCCCTCGGGGCCACTTGCTCCCTCGCGCTGACCACTAACTGACCACTGACCGGCTATCGCAAAACGATAGCGTTTTTAAGACCATGATGAATGTATGATCAGGTTGTAAAGACGCTTGCTTGACGGTCTCGCGCCGTCTGAGATGCCATGGACAGGGGCCGGCGGTCGGAGATTTGACCGAAGATAAGACGTCGGGATGATGACATTATCTCGTAGCCAATCAAAATATTTCGGTCACTGATTATCCGTTATCTAATCAATCCGATGTCGTTCTATTGTATTTTATTCGTTTAGATCCATGCCTAAGTGTGGTCAAACCACCAAAGGCAGTATTATACTATATGATGCATAGCATTCTTAAATATTTTAAATTATGTAAATTAATTATAGCGAATACGTGTAATTTATGACAGAGAGAATTGAGGGAAAAACTCCACATTCGGCTTTTCAATTGAGAAATAACAAACTTTTTAAAACGGCTGAATAATACCTTATATCATACACGCCTTCGTCCTTGCATTGACCTTCGCCATATTTGAAGGTTTTTTTTTGCGATAAGAAGATCGTTATCGAAAATAATTATAATTCAGGAATCTTTGGGTGTCATGTTGAAATATTTGTCTTTTTTTGCACCCTTGTTGCATAAAAACAACAAGAGTATTTATAATATGAACCTGAAATAAAGGCGGCGAAAACACGAAAGAAAATTAATTATTAAAATAACTATTACGCCAGTTATCACGAATGTTGGAACGTTTATGCTTTTTGAAAGTTGATCGTTTATTATATATTCACAAAGACACGAATGATGGTGGCCAGTTCCCGTCCGGTGCCGTCCGGTGCGCAGCTGAGCGATTGCGCTGTTTTTGTTGCGTGCTCTGTTACATCCCATCCGTGTTGTATCATCCGCGTAACGGTCATCCGGGCAGTGGAGGTCACCGGTCGACTTGATTTGTGTTGTCCGGGTCGTGCCGGCTAAGCAATTAAAAGTTGATGAAGCAGGGTCAAGCGCATATACGATTTCAGCGTTTTCCGATTTCGTAATCGCTTCCAGCCGTTAAAAGTATCACATACCGATATTTATATACTTAGTAATTTGCTGCTGTAACTTTTACTGCTGTTGCTTCGGCGTACTTCTGTTACATCCACTGCTTGCTTCTGCTTATCTTACATATTTTGCCTCTACTATTATTCATAATATGAATGAGCGGCGTTCTGGGAAAGCGGGTCGTAATGAATGTGCGTTAAGTGCCTCCCAGATAAGCCTGTGCAGTCCGCACAGGCTAATCATGGGTGAAACTCTCCACATAGACTCGATTTTCCTTTATTAGTGATTTCATTTAAACGAAAAATTCATTTCAAGCGGAAAGTTTGGTCCCTGATAAGCCTGTGCGGACTCCTCAGGCTAATCTGGGACGACACTTTTAGCAGTTTACACACATGCATTAAGCGAGCCTCATATCCATTTTTCGATGCGGCTCATTTCTACTAAAACACCAACAACAACACTTATCCGTATGTACCTACATTTACAAAAACAGTCAAACCTACACACTAAAACAACACAATGGCCACCACCTCCACAACCAGCTTAAAGAACCACCAACAAAAAAGACACGCAAAACTGAAAGTTCATCACCGTATGTTTTCTCATGGTCATATAATTCTAGTGTACCGCCGACTGAACTTTATGACATGTCTCAGGACATGGGCGATTAGTAAAAGAAGGGCCATAGGTCATATGTCTGAGGACTTGACTCAACTGGCCGGTCAAGTGGATATCAATATTGTTCTTTCGCTGGACCCAAGGATTGTACGTGGTTAGGGAGTACAGTTAGCATTTTGTAGAGACAACTGTGAGGAATACGCGAACGATGGAGGTGCTTGTGATGATGATGATGATGATACTTCTGCTGCTGCTGCTGCTGCTGCTGCTACTGCTGCTGCTGCTGCTGATGATGATGATGATGATGATGATGATGATGAAACGTGGAATAATCATCTAGATGAAAGAAATCAAGCACATACATGATAATGAAATGCATGAAACAAAACTTAATGTTAGTCCTGCGGTACAACAAAACAAGAGGTTAATCAGTTTAATTAGCCGTTTAAAACTGTTGACTGCCTGCGACATTGAAATGTCCAGTGTTGATTTACTACGGCACTGGTCAGTAGCGGGGGTTGACCTAAGTCAGCAGCCGGCGGGTTGGTAAGATGTTATCCGGTAGGAATCTCTCACCCCGGTCACCTGAGTCCACTGCCCGAGCTTGCACTTTGTGCGTTGTGTCTCGCACTGGACCTAATGAAGGCGTAGCTTTATCAACTATGAAAATATTCGTCACATTTTTTTCCACACCAAGAATAAAATCATTACCTAATTTGTCACGTTTTTATTGTGGTGAAAATGTGATTGGTCTAAACAGTATGCAGACCACAAATAAATGAAACTTGATTGCACGTAGTAACTCACGCTTAAATGGGGAAACAAATCCTGATCTCGATGCTATAACACATGACCTAGACAAAATACAACGTGGCTTTCGCTTAATACCTCGTGGAAGCTGTTCATAATTATAGTCGTGGCAACGAGATATTACAACCTACCAAATATATACTTTTTCTCAAGATATTCAACACTATATCTGTGTTATTAAATCAAACAGAAAAGCACGGTTGAACCGAAAAGGATCGGTATCTGCAGCCACTTTCTGCTTGGATTTTTTAATATTTGCGTTTTTTGTTTATATTTCGAGTGGACATGTTCAACAGTGTGCAGTTTAAATATTTAAATTTGGTCGTCAATGCCTACGCACTGAGTTGAAGCGATCTGATATGACAACTAAATCACGCCCTATATTCACGAATAAAACAATTTTGGTTCGAACAAGTTCATTTGCATTCTCTTTAGTGCGACGTCTCCGTTCGAGTAACAAACATCATTTCATCTTTACTCTGACAAACGATTAACATTTGTAAACATGACAGTTAGTACGCCGACAATCGTACTTTGTATTTCCTCGTTCGTTTCGTCTTGATTGTGAAAATTTATTAACTATATGTAAGTAAGCGTAATTTTCCTAATGTTGAAGATCCAAGTATTCTCAACATTACACGATTCTCAACCCATTTATGCCTAGTGGACTCTCCCATCCTTCTAAATTGGATCAATTCATTTCCAAAAATAGGGATTTCTAGTATATTTATTTCTATATTTAGAATATTTCTTACATAAATTTCTGTAAGCAAACAGCGCAGACCCTGATGAGACGCCGCATCACGTGGCGTCTCATCTTGGTCTACGCTGTTTGACAAGGCCTTTTTCTAGACGCTAGGCATAAATGGGTTAAGCGCACACGACAGTCAGGGACAATACCATTCCACATACACTGGACATAATTTTCACATTCCACATACACTGGACATAATTTTCACAAACAACACCTTTAAAGTGGAAATAATCGTCCCTGATAAGCATGTGCGGACTGCACAGACTGATCTCGTGCGACACTATACGGTCATGCCTTTAGCCCAGTTTTCCCAGAACGTGGCTCATTTGTTGAACTATCTATAGAAAAAGAACAAATTTCGAGTTGTACATTTACTCAAGCAATGCAGAAAAAAGTTTCGCACATGAGAAAAACGTAGTAAAATGTTGTTCTGTTTTCAATTGCGCATATATTTTATAAAATTATCAAACGATCGAAAAATATTACCGTTATTTATCGGTCAATATAGCTCGATTGGTCATCGTCGGCTCGGGTACAATTTCCATGTACCCCGGGTACTCTTAAGTATACTTACATGTACCCCGAGTACGGTAAATATACGTAATCGTACCCGGTCGATATTAGACTGTACCCGAGTTGTATGCCCGCCCAAAATCCGATGTCGTAAAACGCGCAACTGATTGTCTCAAACAAACTTCTCTTCAAAAAAACTGCATCAACATGCTTTTTGAGTATGCGTTCGATAATAAAGAGGCCATTTTACAGAAGATTGACATAAATGTGATTTAATAATTATAAAAAAAAGCCGACAACGACCGATTAATCGTTAAATTTCCCGGGTTCATTTAAGTTTATTTACCGTACCCGGGGTACATGTAAGTATACTTAAGAGTACCCGGGGTACATGTATGTAGTACTCGAGCCTACAATGACCAATTTATCGGTCAATATACACTCTTTCGCTCTGATGTGGCGCTATTTATAACTCGGACTCATGCGCTTGTGGTTATGTTCCTACGCATCAGAATCATAAATCGTTGGTTATTTATCGATATTGTTTCATTCGTATTGGGTAATTTGAGTTTATTTATAATACTATTAAATATACAATGTTTCGTACGACGAAGCAGTGTTAATATCATAACGATGTAAATCTCAACACTGCAAGAGTTCGAAAACTTATGTTTCTCAATATAAAATGTAATATATTGTTGCGACCAACCCTTCACGTGTAGACGAAGCGATAGGCTTGTTACGCAATCCAGACGCAAATTAAATGGCTATTAATTGCTGATGTTGGAAAACATGGGCGATATCACCTAGGTGGGAAACCACTAGTTATCTCTTATCGTGATTGTAGTGTAAACCAACCCCATGCAACCTTTACTGATAAGCTACATATTAGTTGATACAGTATGCAACGTTCATTCATGAATACATTCTCGAATGTTGTAAGAAGTTCGTGTTATAGATCTGTCGAGCGGAGGAGTGATGCATAAAGCATATCAAAACCACCGGAAACTGAATTACAAGAGAGATTGCGTAATTATATAAGATATACTAACTGTTTCAATTAGCACTTACTAGTAAATAGATCACTGGACTTAGTGGAGCTTTCATAAGAAGGAATAACCACTATTCTGTTCTAACCATTTATTGCCTAGCGTCTAGAAAAAAAAGGCATTGGCAAACAGCGCAGACCCAGATGAGACTCATCTGGGTCTGCGCTGTTTGCTTAAAGGAATTTATGTAAGAAATATTCTAAATATAGAAATAAATATTCTAGACATCCGAAATTTTTGAAATTAATTAATCCAATTTAGAAGGATGGGAGAGTCCACTAGGCATAAATGGGTTAAAGATGCATGCACCGAGGTTCCGTAAATCAGGGACAGGTTATCGATCCCATAACCCCTGTTATAGGATTCCAAGGCACAGTTGCTCGACATGTTAACGTCAAGTTAAGGTAACAGTCTATTAACTTCAGACCTACTTATTCGAGCATAAAAATTGATTACTATTTACAAATATATCAGGTGCCTATACAAATACAACCTATACCAATATAGGTCCCTGAATATATTAACCCATCTATGCCTAGCGTCTAGAAAAAAGGAATTGGCAAACAGCGTAGACCTAGATGTGACGCCACATGATGCGGCGTCTCATCAGGGTCTGCGCTGTTTGCTTGAAGGGATTTCTGTAAGAAATATTCTAAATAAATTAAAATATTAGTAATCCCTTATTTTGGAAATAAATTGATTCAACTTAGAAGGATGGGAGAGATCACTAGGCATAAATCATTAAATGGGTTAAACGGTTAACCATTAAGTCACATAAATAATTTGATCCAAAAATTAACGACAGTTAGTTAAACAGGCCGTTAAAGTTTTGAGCAACCAGACCCACATCATTATCACCATTTGGATCCCCATCTTACAAGGCAAACCCTTAATCTGGTTGACCTTCCGGATTATCACGCCAAATTGCTGTTGTTGATATGGCAATTAAAACTTGATTGTGGCGCACTGTGTTTATTTTGACAAGTGTCCGTCTTTAGATAAGTCCGATACCCCGGGGTATTGGGCGGCCATTAGCAAGGCTTAAGATACCTGACTGCAAAGTGCGCCGAGCGATTTTCAGCACGTTTCTGGGCAACAGGGTCGAACGGAATCTCCCGAGAGGTGACGGAAATGTCTGACTGGTTTAAAGATTATCGCTATGTAAAGACACGTTGCGTAACAGCTTTGGAGATCCAGTCGACTCGATTGCTATAGAAAACGATGATAGACATGGGAATAAATCGTCGACGAACATTTTCTCACAAAAACTCTCGATAAGGTGGAATGCAGACTCATTATTTGACCAATTTAATCCCTTTTGAGCAAATGCCTTTAGAAGATGAGTCATATGCCCCAGCCATATCAGTGGACCGCGTTGCAAAAACATTGACCAAAGACTAGAGTGATATCATGTGACCGCCCAATGACTGTTTGACACCAGAACTGCAAAGCAAACCTTGTTATGGACACAAAAGATGCAGGTGCCCTCCCCTAAAATCAACCACCCTCCACAAAAATAAAAATAAATAAAAATGCAGGTTGCTGCGTTATAGCACAGGTGGTTAGCGTGTGGCTATGATATTAATTAGGGAAAACATAATTTTGAATGATAAATAATCATATTATAACGAACAATCAACTTCTTTGAAAAAAAAATCACTATCAAACATAATAATTTATATAACAAGGTATTCAACTCGAAATCACCCGAAAACAGGGTGCATCGCATTGAACAGTCATAGTTATAGTCATACCGCATTGAAATCATATGAGGCCATATAAAGCTATTTTCAAAACAATCTAAATGCCTTTAAAACAGTATAAGACGATCCGTTGTTAGACATTTTTACTCTCTTTGAACATTCAAAACACAAAAAGTAACAGTGCCATTGATTCTGAAAATCAGACTCTGTTCCCGGCAGACAGGCTCTGATAATCCAAGCTAAGAACTATTGAGGGAAGAACGACTCAATACTCGCTTGATATGCGACATTTGATAACACTCGTAAAACTTACATCGCATTTTACTGATTTTTGTCGACTAACTGCCTGAGATTGCGGGGTAGCGGGTCGATATAGTATCATAGTATCATATACAACATAACATGGGTAGAATTTCACTTAAGAGACCCGTAAATACCGGTTAGGTATACAGTGGTCAGACGATTACAGGTTACATCTCAGCGAGACATATAATGACACCATTAACATGTATAAATTACCCCACCCACCTCATTTGCAAAGGCCGAAATGCGAGCATAGCGCTGTGGTGAAAAGAATTGTTCGTCAATTAAAATACCTAAACGGTGATTTTAAAACAATTAATCGATGATGTTCGGTATTTGTACCATTCTTCTTAGTGTAAATGCGATCCGTCCTGAGATCAAAAGTTGAGCCATTTCAATTATATCCGATAATGTAAAGTCCTTTATAACCTTAAATAAAATGACTTCAAACTTGTAGATTGTATGACCGGATACTGGTGATAATGGAACATGCATTTTGTTTGAACTGATACCTCAGCATAATAACTTATAGCACACTTCACCAACATGTATGGCGACGATTATATATATTTTTAAATAAATATAACTTGCTTAATGCGACGTTTATGAAAGTATAAAACTTGAAACAAATAGAATTGGCTCAAGTCGTCGAATTTTATCATGCATTGAATGCAAACTTCACAAAAGTGTTAACTGTTATATGCTGATTGCACTTGGAAAATAAAATATACGTAGATCTATTTGTAGATTTAAGGTAGCGCCACTGTAATGGGCACCTTTCCAAATATAATCTAATGTATTATTTTCTTAATCAGCACATTTTAGTGAACTACATGCACATTTTTAGGTAGGCTTTCCATGCATTAAAAAAAATACTGATTTAAAAAAAAATACTGATTTTTTTTTTCAAATCCACCCCACGCTAGTCTTTTGTCCAGTTTATTTGCACCCCTGGGGTATATGAAAGTTCCATAATTCATCCAGATTTCCAAATATGTGCATAAAGTTGGTGTGTACAGATGCAGTAAAGGTGTTTAAAGTTTAAACAAGATAAAGTAAGTATTCTTTTACAGACATTTATTTTGTATAACTTGTTATCTATACGCTTTAGAAATGAACAAAGGCATGATCAATTTTACTACTGGATATGATGATCAGAAAAGTAAATAGACATAAAATATGATTATGCGATATACCAGTATATGTACATCAATTTAGTAAATTTACCAAACCGTGAACAGGTGCCTTAAAAAAATCTTTCAGAAATATATGCAACATGTTTTGTTTAACTTAAAGGTCGCGTTTTAAAGTTTTGTATTCGATTATTGCTTTTTTGAAAATTCTAATGTAAACAAAGATTCTTACCACCTGAAACGGTCCCGGATTTAACTCGACGGAGGAAAGAGGAAAATACCAATAAAGCCGAAAACGCCATTCACCCGAAGTGTGTCTAGGTCTAAAATAAACCCAGACCTGGCCGTAAAACACCCGATTCTAGCTCGGTCCGTTCCGATGTCCACCATGATTATAGCATCGAAGTGTACAGTGCGACGCTTTATTTAATTTACAGATCTTCCAAATTATTTTGCTGAGCCACTTTGCCATCAATTGCTAGTTATTAAATTGAAATAATTATCTGCCTCAACAAGAACCAATTGCACTCAATGATTATATTTGTTTGTGATAATAGTAGTGCCTAAAATTCATTAAATTGTTTAAATTTCCCATATAGATTTATTCTTTGAAAGTAAAATTTCCTTTTTTCCCTTGTAATCTCAACATTGCTCTGCATATTTTAGCCGAGGCAACTGCATCGGTGTGCCTCAGCGTGGCAACGACGCTGGCTAGGCATTAATGGGTACATAGTAAACTGATCACATTCGAATCGTACATATGGATATCTTAGAGCATGGTAAATGTTTAGTATACTGTAATGGTTGTCTTGTAAACAATATGTGTAAATACAACGAAAATTTGCAATTCCGAAACATTGTTTCTTTGCAATTTTGTCAATTTACAAGACCGTGAAAATGCTTGAACAAAGTAAAATATAACAAATGTTTCAGTGGCAAAATCATTCGAATTTTGCAAATCTGATCGAAAATTCAACATGTAAATCTAAACAAATGTTAACTTTTTAAGGTCTGTACAAAAATTAGGGTCATTACGACCTAAATGAACTCGTTGAGTCATTACATATATTTTCTAGAACTTGTTCAAAGACATCGTAGACGTCACATGTGTGTAACATGTTTAGATAAAATTACCTCTGACACCCAGGCTATCTACGCTGGAGTTTCCCCTTTCTATTTTTGTGATTATATGATTTGAGCTAAAAATAGAATATTATCGATGTGGACAAAGAATGCAAACATAACACGCAGTGTATTTGACGGGGAATTAGCTCAAGTGGTAGAGCGCTCGCTTAGCATGTGAGAGGTAACGGGATCGATACCCGTATTCTCCAAATGTTTTTTTACATGGAATTTTTATTCCGATGTACACATGTTGATTATGAATAACTTCAAAGTTGGTAAATTTTAATTACCGCCCTCTTTAACCAACGTTATTGTATAATACACTTAATAATTATATTACTTTCACATATTATTACATTTCACACATCATTATCAGCTCAAATTTTTTTTCAAGAAACGGCTATTTCATAATAAAAATATGTAACAACATGAATAACGACTTAAAATGCCAATATAATCGATTTTGAGACATGTTTTAGGACAAGCGAGCTACATAAACTTACTGGAATTGGCTCCAGAGGTAGAGTGCTTGCTTAACATGTGAGAGGAAACGGGATCGAAACCCGTACTCTCCAAGCCTTTTCGTGTCGTAAATCTCCAATGAAAAAAAAATAAATAGAACGCCATAATTTTAAAACTGTTCAATACGTTATTTCATTTAAAATCGTATAGCTAAGTGAGAAGTAATGCGATAAAAACTCACATTCTACCATTTTGTCGCAAATTATAATCTAAAACAACGAATGAATGGATCTGATAAGTTTTAATACTAAATATGAACTTCAGGAGAATTATGTTTGCTTTCTTTCGTATCTGTATTTTTACTATTTATTCCGATTTAGGCTTGTTTGTTTAAAAATGGTATTTTGACAATTCATATATGGCTTTTTATCTTGAATCGGGAATAGGGCCTGTCGTTTCATTTTGGGGAAAAAAATCATCGACAAATCTAAAAAAGGGGAAATTTTTCCCCGAAGTAAGCTTGAAATTTGGGGACAATTGCACATTTTAAAGAAATTCTCATAGCGGAAGGGGCCATTCTCTTGGGGGAAGGGGCCTGTATAAGGCCCTTGCTAAAGAAGGAGAAAAGTCCTGCATATTATCTTTGTAAACAATTAGCTGATAATATCGTTCGAAGTCATTCATTTAAATAACACTGGACGACACCCGTTACACAATTTGGAGCTATCAACTCTCGATCATTCAATATCCATGTAACCATTTTTGGACAAAATAACGTTTTTTTCCATTTTAAAGAAATGTAATTTTGAAACAAAACAGCTCGCAGCTATTTCAAATACGGACGCGTCTCATACCTGTCGCATTCTTGTGGTTTATTTTAACGGCAATTACCGATGGTAAGTAAATACTTTAGATTCAAAATGAGAAATGTTAACATCTGAAGAAAGTTACATTACCGTTTCGTATGATGTGGCCGATAAACAGGGATTCGATAAGTAGGATGTGTGAACTGGCCAGTGCCGAAGCAAGGCTTGTTTTCATTACATAATGAAAGGTTTGATATGTAAACATGACAGAGGTCGCTATCAACTTAATATCACGATGGGAGTGCCTTTATTAGTCTAGTGGAATTCGTGGTGTAGCGATACTCGGAAGAGAATTCAAATTCGTGTGTTTTTCCTTTTTTATTGTAAAACTTAATGTTTTATCAATCGACCTGGAACAGTTGTCATGACATTTTTGCGTTCTCTCGTAATGGTTAATCCGATTGTGTGATCATTATATAACGATATATTAATGCCCTCGGATATATTTGTTAAACAATAACAAAAAACAACATTTTTTTGTTAGTTTGATACATTGATAACAACCTCAAATTTTGTTCTTAGGGATGCAAATAAAAGAAATCCTGTCAGCTCAAATGGACTTTCGTCGCCGATCAAATACCCGCACCGGCGTGTAGTGAGCCACTGTTTGCTAGCAGAACTAACCACCTAACGTAACGTTGACTGGCCACGTAAGTTCGTCAAAATGGAAATCCGTCGTGTTTCCTAACCACTGTCCAAATATTGGTCGTATACAGCGTGCAACTGGACAATTCTCTGGTATATGTTCAGTGTTAAACGGTTATCAGATGTGTTATTTAGTGGACACTCGTTTCGTATAAATTTGATCGTATCAAGATTCTATAATCCTAATAGACAGGTCTGCTACGATATCAGGTTTCCATGAGTCTATTTTCTGTTTTGACACTTGTTTGCATTCAAATAGCTTTGCTAAAACATACAATTTAAATGCATTGTTGTCCATTTCGTGCAGATCGTTTTATTTCTGAAAACACATAAATTCTCCAATTTCACGGCAGTTTCGAATTTCGTTTGTGAACAATTCTTTGTGTTTATGTCTTACTGGCCACTGGATGCTCAATTCGGACGTATCTGGTTTCGGACATGGCATTTGGTCAGCCCTGCAACCGATTAATTGCTCATTCGTTTCTTGTTTATTTTATAAATATTTATAGTTTACTTTAACCGCTACACGCACGTGCACTGTATGGCTTCAACAAGTGGCCGCTCGTGTCAGTTTTGTTTTCAACAGATGGCGGTCGGTAAATTCAACTCCTGACATATTTGAAATTAATGATCTTCAAATTGTTTAATGGAGTTTCAGGTCAGGTATTCGCCAAAATTGTATACCAATAATTATTGCTGAAATTCAGCGGTACATCCATTTATTAGTTTGAACGCTGCAATTGAACGGGTTGCGGTCGAAAATACATCTTCTGAGCAGCATTTAGTTACACGATTATTCTGAACTAATTTCGCTTCTGCCGGAACTTCTACATGCTTAAAAATAGGTATATTTTAATACAGTAATTGCTTGCGTGGCTATCACAAGATCAACGTGGATATATAGCGTACGCATTCAAACAAACCAAAATAAAGAAGATGAATGCGAAATTTGGATATGTGGTCATCTGTGGTTATTACACGAGTGATTGATAGACATAAAGATAGGTCAGTGATAGACACGCATGGCCGGAATGACCACTGGTCAGCATCTTTCAGTAAGCCCAGCAATGGGGTGATTAGTGCCAACCCCCAACTACCCAGGGTGCCATAATCAAGACAGTGTATTTCCCGGAAACATTGATACAACCGCAGAGAAATGTTTTTACTCACAAAACCGCGCTCGCCGTATCTCAGAAAGAAAGATCGCATTGTTTAAAATTAGATTTAATGCACACTTGTAGTTCAATTTCTCTTTAAACGAATGAAAACCTTTAAGTATAATTGTCTTAATAGAAACTAATTTAAAATGCATTTAGGTAGTTATAGACTTCAAAGCTTTAATACAATTTTCTTTTATTGGGGTTGGACTCGGAGTTGTAGTGGTATGTAGTCCGTAACGATAGTATAAAAGAGGAAGAAGACACTGTCGAATTATCACCGGAAATCAATACTTAAGGGACACGTTTTAGAACTTAAACGGCATTCATTGGTGACGTTGATGATTATCATTTAGGCAGTTTGGGTAATGCTGCATTTTCTTTTAATCTCCTTTCTTCTGGATTAAAGCCCTCGTTCAAATGTCTTTCTGAAAATGAGAGGTTGCCTGTTCGAAAATAATTAACAACTCGGTCGGATACAATCTGATCAAATTTCACTGAACCAGAAAATCGACTACAGAAGTCAACGATCTCTCCCTCACATCCGCCTGGGCCAAACCGAACGCATACACCCAGCCCCATTCGACAACAAAAGGCAACCCCAATACACAAAACACAATGAAAAGTTCAAACCATTAAATTTCAAACTAATCAATACATTTCGATACACATCCCCTCGAATCAAAAGCCATCTGCAGCAGTCATTGACTCTATAATTTATTCCGAGGGAGGCAGGTGCTAGTTTTTTTTCCCCAATTTTCGTTCCAATACATCTTTAAGCCATGTGTCACTATTTGCTACCATATGTCTGTATTACTGTTACTATAAATACTAGTACACTCGATCAGTTCATCGGCGCGTGGTTCGTTGCGGTGGATAATTTCCGTATATTGCTCGAAATTATCCTATTAAGTTATTATTCATAGTTGAGCAACCAAAGATGAAAACAGAGAAATACACCAATAAAGTAGCCCCAGCTGACATGCGCTAGATACAGGAACTGACTCACGCTTTTCCATGATGACTTTTTTAAATGGCACACGTCCATTTGATTATTTCTTTTTGTTTTGAATACTTTTTTTATATATTTTTGTACGGTGTGACCATTTTCTGGAACGTTAAATGACCTGAGCTTTTCATTTTAAAAGATCATTCTTTTTATCAGGTTTTGGGATTGTTTGGTTTTGATTACTCGTGGATAAAGACTTACGAATAACGACGAAGATTGAAAAATGGGAAACCAGTAAAGAAAAAAAGAAAGAAAAAGAAACTATGTTCTGCTACTGATTACTAGTATTATGCTGTTTCTACTTCCACCACCACCACTCCCGCTAAGATCTTATCTGCAAGCTAACTTTGCATACCAGAAACTAAAAAGACTGACACAATTCAAACTTCATTCGTCGATGTACGTGTCATTAGGTATTTGCCCACGAGACGTTATGTAAATTAAACTTTGTCTATAAACATAATTTTATAGTAAAGTAAAGTGTAACTTAGATTTCATGAATCGAAAATATTAATATCGCTTGATGTAATTATAGGAAGCTACACGTATAAAACTATACGATGCAATCATTCGCGTGAACCGATCAAATCGGTTTTAATTATGTAATCATACGTTTTAAATTTGAATATAGTATATTAAATTATTTATTGTAGTTTCGATAATATGTGCACACATATTACATTTTAATTATACGCAATTCTTTACCAACTGCATGCAGTTGAATTTAGATTTCTTTGCATCGCTTTTTCTGAACAATGGAAATATTTACAAAGCTTGTAATCGTTGCAAACCCAGATACATTCAGACCTAGTGCTTTTATGTTAATTCGTAATGAAAATAATGAACTTAACCATTGTGTAGATGTATATTTATTTAAATAGTATGTAGAAAAATAGGACCATATGTGTTTTTGTGACCAGTTCGCGACTTAGCAGCTAAAATTTAACAAGCGACATATGCATGGGATATGTGTACATAAGTACCGTGATTATGCAGACATGTATATGAAATCAGATAGGTAATACGGGTAAAAACTGCCCACCTTGTTCTGAGAATGATCACAGCATGTCGGTCAGTGGTGTAGTGCAATGGTGGATATACGAGTAAACTTAGGATGTTTTGAGGAAATTAGCCCTTTAAGACCATTTTTTCACAGATCATATCATTCACATCTTTAATCAAAATAAGAACGCATTCTCTACTGGTGAGAACGTAAGGGTCATATTTGTTACAAATACCAGTCCAATTCATATGATCTGTTAAGATTTTTTAAAACAATACCTTTAATATGCATATCGTATCATATCATTAAGATGTATTCCAGGATACACAGTTTTAACGGAATATATATTTGGTAAAAATATAATCACACATATCTTTGACAGGTGTGGTTCTCTGACAACGTCCCAGCGTTTCAATTCCGATTTGATGTGCTTGTGCGAGACACAGCTGCGTGCAGTGAAACAACGGAAATACGTGTTTTGGGTACGAACTCCCGAACTTGGACGGAGTCGCATATGTTGCCAAAAGCGTATGAGTCTCTTTTTGGGAAAACGGGGCTTAATGCATGTGCGTAAAGTGTCATCCAAGATAAGCATGTGCAGTTCGCACAGACTTATCAGGGACGAGATTTTAAGCTTTTATGGAATTTTCCCATTTATAGAAAGTCTCTTCTAAACAAACGGTTACGACGGAAAGTGGGGTACAAACGGCCATAAGTTGACGGTTGCGCATATGTTGAACATGAGCATATGATGGGTTTCGGAATTGCTGCTTCTCAAAAGCCAGGCCCTTATGTCGAATGAAAAGAGGCGAGCGAGTGTCGGCATTCAATTTCAATTTAAACACCATGCACTGTTGATTCAGTCGGGTTTCAACAAACACTGTTGAATACTGAAGTGACTATACCGATATACAAAATTTACACCTGCTCAATTTTTCGTTAAAAAGGAGAGAATAATACAAAAGCAGAACCAATTCATTACAACTTTATAAGCAGCTGTATGTAAATGATGAAGACGCCGGCCGGTATGGCACGCGAACGATTGCTGATGCTCAACTGTTTTATTATGTGTCGAAAAACAACATAGCGAAGCACGTGTTTGTTGGAGCGTATAATTATTCGCATGCCTTTACATCTGTCCCTCGGGCTGTTAGATCCGAGTGTCCTCTATATCCCATATCAAATTTTTATATCGAATTAGTCCAGAGTGGCGAATAGGTCCGAAATAGTCATTGATATTAATTTTCAAATCGCGTTGTCATGTAAACGATGAAAAGCGGCGACAGAATTATGATAATGACATGATATGTGGCTAACAAGTGAAGGAATTCTACAAATCAAAGCCGAAATCAATGTTTGATACGATCGTCAGCTGCCCGGGAGGAGGGTCGGGCGCGTGCGTTCAACCGGTTGACCGGGTGTGATACGAGAGTCGCTGTAGCAAAACAAGGCTTCACCCATTTATGCCTAGTGGACTTTCCCATCCTTCTGAAATGTATCAATTTATTTCCAAAATTAGGGAGGTCTAGTATATTTATTTCTATATTTAGAATATTTCTAACAGAAAATCCTTTAACAGGGGTGTCAATTGGCCAAAATATAAAATCCTGAAAATAAGCCTAGCATGTGGGGGGCCAGTGCCAAAAGAGGGTTAATTATTCATTTAATTATGTAAACTGTGTTAACAATATGTCAAATTAAATAATTTATGAACAAAATGACATTTTGTGACAAAAATCTGTAAATACCACAACAAAAATCCTGTCATTTATATAAACATCAAAAGCAGTTTTTGAGGGCCAAAATCCTGAACTTTAACACCCCTGTTTAAGCAAACAGCGCAGACCCTGATGCGGCGTCTCATCTGGGTCTACGCTGTTTGCCAAGGCCTTTTTTCTAGACGCCAGGCATAAATGGGTTAATGCAGGTGTGAAAAGTGTCTTCCCTGATTAGTCTGTGAACCCGCTTCATAAAGGATTTTCCCCAGAAGATGCTTCATTTTACTAAGAAATACCATGAATTTGGAAATTTTCGCCCCTGATTATCCTTTGAGGGCTGCACAGACTGATCTATGACGTCACTTTATGCACATGCATCAAGCCCGGTTTTGTCAGAGCGCGACTCATATCGATATCCCCACCTACTCTTCGGTAGATGTTTGAACAGCCACAGCTTCTATCTCGGCGATCGCGTGGCGTAATTATAATTTCATATGCTTTATGGAGACGATTCCTTTTGATTAAACATGTATCACCATTCAACCTCTCGAGACTATAGCTATTCGAACTCATCTGCCTTGCATTTCTATGGTGACGATGAAAAGATTTCAAAATGCAAATACGCAGCATGTACTATCGGAGGACGCATGCGCGCGCCTGCGCACTAGGACAGCATCTGCCGATCTCTTGACTTTTTGCACTGTTTCTCAGTTAAAGAGCCGGGAATAAGACCGGAACACAACAGATTGATAGCAATCCGCGTCCCACCTGATTCCCGACTTTGTTAATGTCACCTTTCGAGTCAAATGCCACCGAAGTATTGTCAATATCCATCCCAATTAATAACTGATCACGGTGTATTATTAATCATGAAATAAAAAAACGCCAAGCTCCGTATTTGGGCGATGCCAGCTGCTTTTATAAGAGGATACCGTTACTGTGAATTGTTCTACGATATTCGCTTTGATACAATTGTACCGTTATGTCTTTTGTTCAAACATGGAGCTAAAATATGGTAATTACCAATTAATAAGGCACCTGCCTCATTTGCACGCAGATGGTTTTGGAGCTTTTCTGGGAACAGTGTATTGGAATTATTGCCGTAAAATTCCGTCACATTTGCCAATCTTGATGATAAATGTTGCTAGGAAGGAGTTTTATTTCTGGTAAAATTGCATGTCACAGCAGATGCTGGTATAGAGTTAATTGTCTAACAGGTTTACGAGAACAGTTGCCGTGGTACCACAGAATTACCATTCTTCTCGACAAATTTTGTTGACGGGCATTATTCCATTTAGCTTGGCACCAAGATTGCTGAAATTCGATAACAATAATATTAATTAAATTCAAGTTAGAGATGATTAATTTCATGGAAGTGTATGATTTACAAATATTACTGACAATAACGCGATATTTAATACATTAATGTTTGAGAGACGCTGTGATCGATCTTGTTCTAGAAAAAAAAAACACTTTTTTCTTTTGAATTAAGTACAAACTAAGAAAATAATAGTAAAACATCGTGGAATAATTGACACATACCTAGTAGTTGAAGCATCGTCATGTATATATTCCGCCTAAAAATTTACCATCTACTTTAACATTTTAACGACGGTGATTATGAAAATATAAACATGTCATAAAATTATAACTTTGACAAAAATATAATCCTTTTTTGCAAAAAACATCCGTTCTGTTTCTCATTCTCAGAACACAAAAAACTAAAATTATTGATGTAAACTAGAATGAGGAATGATAATCAGCTATATTTTTAATGAGCCGTGCTCTGTGAAAAGGGGATTAATACATAAGCGTAAAGTTTCGTCCCATATAAGCCTGTGCAGTCCGCACCGGCTACAGGTTAGCCTGTGCAGTCCGCACCGGCTAATCAGGGACGACACTTTCCGTTTAAACTAGTTTTTTGCTAAGAAGAGACAATCTTTAAACGAAACAAATCATAAAAGCGGAATGTGTTGTCCGTGATTAGCCTGTGCGGACCAGGGACGACACTTTCCGCCTAAACTGGATTTTCGTTAAGAAGAGACTACATTTACCAGAACATTCCATAAAAGCACAAAGTGTGGTCCCTGATTAGCCTGTGCAAACATTTAACTCTTTCAGTGCTGGACCGAATTTTGAAGGCCTTTGCAAACAGTTTGGATCCAGATGAGACGCCACAAAACGTGGCGTCTCATCAGGATCCAAACTGTTTGCTATTCGTATAGTATTGTTTGAAAAAATCGAAGAAAATGCTAATTTAGAAATTCAGCAGACGACATTTTAGCAGACGACGAATTTCCCAGCATGCAAAGGGTTAAAGCACATGCATTACATTCAGAACGCTGCTAAATTTTCCATTAGCAACTCGAAATATTCAGGTGTCTTCATTCCTCTCAACGGGTTACTAATAACTGAACTCCGTACTTCAACCAACAGCGATGATTTCGTCTTTCAATGGTCACTTTAATTATTACCGCTTTGTTGCGATAGTTTTTTGTGTAAAGGAATTTACGTTGTAATGATGACCAGTTCAAAGGTTCCACTTATCTTGCTTTCGAAAGAAACACTTTCCCGTTAGGTTTAATCATATTCAATTAGCTCTCATTTTTGTGCGAATCAACTGTACTTAACTCCTCGTTCACTTCGACACTTTCATGTATTCTTGTTTGAAATGTATCTAAAATTACTAATCATTTTCTTTAAAAGAAATCCTTTGATCTTTTTGATTGTTCACTTGCAGTAATTATTTAGATTCGATAGCTCTCGTGTTCAACCGAATACCAATATACAACTTTTTTATACACTTATAAGACGTTATAGCTTAATTCAAACACTAACAGCGACACCTGGCGTCTAAGGAAATTATGGCATATTTTGCCTTTACATTTTTTATATGCTATTATTAATTCATTACGGGAACGATGCAGTAAGGCAAGACAGAAACAATAGATGCGTTGCACGACCATGGTATTGAATGACATGGAAGTGCAATGCCATTTGATTGATTATCGATCGACGCAGTTGTTTGAAAGCACCGACAATTACTGACATTCACGCTAATAATTGACTCTATACTTTATATGTGGTAATCAATGCAGTGCGGGATACATGCAATAAATACGTGGATTGAAATCAATCTTCTCTTCATGCTTGATTATTAACGAATGCCGCATGTTTCCCTACATAAAACATAATTATGTATCATGTATTAAGTTTGATAGCGGCGAGCCTCGTAGTTGGAAAACTAGGCTTAGTGCACGTGTGCAATGCCAAAGTGACGTCCCGCATTAGCCTGTGTAGTCCGCACAGGCTAATATGGGACGACACTTTCCGCCTTAAATGGATTTGCGCTTAGAAGAAACTTCCTTGTTACAAAAATTCCATAAAACCAGAAAAAGTGACGTCTATGACAAGCCTGTGCGGACTGTCCGTTGCAATCTGGGACGACATTTTTGGGTACATGCGTCATTTCCAGATCTCCCATAACGAGGCTACGGAATTTAGAACGGCTGCATCCGCAGCATCATCAGTAACATCAGTTCCCAACATCAGTTCCCACATCAGCAGCAAAATCCCATTAGCAGCAGCAACAGCAGTCCTTTACTGTGCTGTTGTTGTTGTATTGTTGTTGTAAATCTTAATTATAGTGCTACGTTTCCTTTCCAATTATTAAAATGTTTAATGAATGTGTATATGCAATATTTCGAAGAGGGCAGAATGGCTATATAAAATTATAAGCCGATGAAGTAGAGACCTCCAAGTGAAATGTTCTGAATATTGAGAGCCTTTTACAGTTGTACGGTTCGTTTAAAAGCACGTATATTTTGACAGAAATAATGTCTGCTTTTGAAACGTATCAATGGAGAAGCTACGTGAAACTCCACATTTAATAGGAGAATCTCGGCGCATCCATAACGCGCGATTAATTTTAGAAATAATTTGACACTAACACACTTTCAGTGCGCATCGGTATTTGTATATAAGGTATACAATTATCGCTGTAAGAAAACCAAACGGTATATAGCCGTTTCATAGAGCACTAAAATGCCCTCATTTTTCAGTGACCACTAATTCCGTCCGTCCGGTGTGACCCAAATTTGTATTTAGAACATGTACAAAACTTCTCCTTTATTGCAAAAGACCTATAAACAATTTATGCATAGCGTCTAGAAAAAGGCATTGGCAAACAGCGTAGACTCAGATGAGACGCCGCATGATGCGGCGTCTCATCTGGGTCTGCGCTGTTTGCTTAAAGAAATTTCTGTAAGTAATATTATAAATGTAGAATAAATATACTAGACATCCCTAATTTTGGAAATAAATTGATCCAATTTAGAAGGATGGGAGAGTCCACTAGGCATAAATGGGTTAAGAACACGTACAATACTTCTCCTTTATTGCAAAAGACCTTTAATTTATCACCTGCAACTCGAGGGCCGAACAGTTGTCGCGTCTTAATAAGAACATATAAGAAAAGAACGCTCACTTAATTTTAACCACTTTGTATTGTAATGGATTGTCCACTATTTAAAAAGGGTACTCATAACATATTACGACACAAACAAGTAATGGTACTTGAGTTGACCACGGACCACCATGCGGCCCCATATGACACAACAACAGGCGCGTGTCGGAGAAAAGGGACCCGATAGTAATCCCTATAATTTATCTTACATAAACCGTCCTATCATCATCAGCTTAAGGCTCTCTAAGCCCTTTCAACAGCCCTTTCAACAACCCTTACGACTGTTCGCCAACGTGTTCAAGTATACGTAACAGAATAAACGGATGTCGTAACTTTGTCGTTAACACTACTTATATTGGTGGTCAACATTGGTCAGTGTTAGTCAACGGAACAATGCTATTCCTATTGATGCTAAATTGTATGGGAAATAAAAGAAACGGTTGTTCTCAACCTTATTTTTATATATTGCCATTTGAAAAAAGTAACGAATTCCATGCTCAAAAATAGACACGTGATCCATTGATTACGTCACACGGTTTTGAAATTGTTACGTCACCGTCAATCCCATGTCATCCCGTATCAGTCTGGTCGGTTTGTGGTTTGATACGACTTGAGCTGCGAATGAATGTTAATTGAAAGGAGATTTACTGTCCTTTTAAGGGTTTATGGACTCTCTAGCCTATCAATTTAATCCACGGGGTGCTTATTCAGAGAGCCAAAAGTTTGAATAGCTCGTTTGCATACAAACAAGATAATACAAAGAAAGCTAACGTCGCGAGCGTCATTCAAAAGTAAGATTTATTTAGATAATCATTTAAATAATTATTACCCTAAAGAATGTCATCACTCGGAGGGCAAAGATCCATCAACACCCCTGTTTTATGGCAACAATTCTGGTATCTATGTGTTCTTCAAAGTACCGATGGTAATAAAATAGTCAGTCACAGAGTGAACTTCTTTTGAACAAAGACTCTCGCATCCCGTGTGGGGTTCCCCAGGTCACGATGTATCTATTACTTACCAAGTACACCTATTACGACCTCTGAAGTACCTACACCGATTCACAAAGACATCTCGCTCGTTTCTTTGTTAAACCATCATCTTTGCCTCGCGACCCATTTCGACCCACCAGGCCGTAACACGGCGACTGGGATGAATCAGTAGGTTTGGCATGTTTGTTTTATAGTGGTGCGTAGCCGAACGAAAACGGCGTGCACCAAAGTCACTCTTGGCGCACAGAAGATTTGTAAAAAAAAATTGATCAGCGCTTTTGGACAACGGGGCTTAATGCATTGGATAATGCCGACTGCACAGGCTGATCTGGGACGACACTTGACGCACAAGCATGTTGCCCCCGTTATCATCTAGCGAGGCTAAAAAAATCGGATGATTCTGGAGACAGGAACACATTTGCCACTCTGGGGACACAGACGACGGTTAAATAATCCGAACATCCGGTAGAATCTCGTTTGCCATGTTATATCCAAGAACGCTGTCAATCTTGCTTCGATAATTAATATATTTGAAATGTGTAAATATTAAAGGTCAATGATGCCGTTTCACTGGGACCGTTACACCACGAACGTCAGGCCCTTATCCATTCACAAAAAGCGTTGTCGGACAATATACGACACAAGTCACAATTGTATTGTTACATGAGTCACGTTCAATGTGAGCAGACAAAAAACTGGGTCATCAAAACTTGATGCGAACACTGCATCCACAGAAAATTCGAAGAATATAACTGTGTCGTAGGAGTAACATAGTCGTCACTAAAGTTGCGCCCCGTTCTGGGGAAACTTGATTTAATGCATGCGCGAAAGAGTATGTGCAGTCCACACAAGCAAGTTCCTTATACACTGGGTTTTCTCTAAGAGGATAATTGAAACAAAAAATACCATAAAGGCGAAAAGTGAATTCCTTGATTAGCCTGTTTGGATTGCGCATGTAAATCTGGGACGACACTTAACACACATGCAATGAGCCTAGTTTTCCTAGAACAGAGTCGTCACTTAAATTCAGGGTCATTTTACCGTTTGGTATTGTAATAACCCATTTATGCCTAGCGTCTGGAAAAAAGGCATTGGCAATCGGCGTAGACCCAGATGAGAAGCCGCATGATGCGGCATCTCCTCAGGGTCTGGGCTGTTTGCTTAAATGATTTTTTGTAAGAAATATTCTAAATACATGTATATAAATTAATATACTAGACATACCTAATTTTGGAAATAAATTGATCCAATTTAGAAGGATGGGAGAGTCCACTAGGCTTAAATGTGTTAATGCTGGTAATTATTAACTAAATGAGAATACCACTAGCTACACAACTGCAAATTGCGTGCGGCACACTTACGTCTTCCGTTGACAAATGCGACATGTACAGTTCAACGGGATGAATGGAAGGTCAAAATGGCACATGCAGGACTTTACTGATAAAATGGAAATACTTCCAAATCAGAGGAGAGTCGCAAACAGGCGATAATGACCACGTTCCTAACATCCGGTATTTTGAAGTATGTATAGCTTCCAGACGGAGCAAACAACAAAGAAGGTCTGTCCTGACAAACAATAAGTAATTAAATATTGATTACGGAGATTTCATTTTTATTTGCAACACGGTTGCTGTGGGGGTGACGACGACGACGACGACTAAGAAGTAGAAGATGATGAATATGAAGGAGAAGAAGGAGAAGTAGGAGAAGATGATGAAGAAGATGATGATGATGAGGCTCCTGCTGCTGCTCCTGCTGCTGCTGCTGATGATGATGATGATGAAGATGATGATGTTAAAAAATTGGAACCCGACTTAATCTACGAACAAACAACAAATCGTTTTAAAGATCCAGATGAAGATGCTTAATATGATCGTAATAATTATGATACCTGAATTCTTTTCGGCGATGTCTCCTTTGTTAGCTGTAGGTAAATGGTGTCGTACCACTGCTGCTATATTTCATTAGATCCCTGCGCTTAATCGAGTAACAGCTGCTGGGCGAACTAAGATGTTTTCGGTCATTATTAATAAGATATACAATTTTTTATAGGGCAACACAACCCGTGAGGAATGCGCTGCATCTTTTACATCCTTTGTGTGCGCGTTATGTCATTTTGTATAGCACCGTCGGATACTAACATGCCTCCCGTCATTCGAATCTTGGTGTAATGTAACCTAAAGATTGTTATCTACCTGCGAAAAAATACTATGGTGTCGTATTTAACAAAGCGAAGACTTCTTATGAAATAAGGAGCTCTTTCTATTTTAATCCAAGCTTTCGATCGGGGGAATTAAGCATAAGTACTGGATGCGGTCGATTCCCGGATTTTCCAGAAATTTCGTAATTGTTTTTTCTTTTATATGAATATTTTTAATTCCAAAGTATTACACAACCGTCAATACCATGTATTATTGATGATACCTGTGCAAAACTCTCGCTCTGCATTCACCACACCATTATAACCGGGTTAAAAGATCAATCGAATTAAGAAAAAAATAATGTGTAAAACGAATGCAGCCTCTAGTGATCGAAAAAAATCACCTGCCTCTCAAAGTTACGCTCGGGCGCGCAAAGTCGCGTGCCGCACGTGCGTCTCCGGCAATTCGCGTCAATTAAACATCGAACACCAAGCCCAATATATTAATAATTGCTCCTCGCAACAAATGGAACGCTAAGGGCACCACTTGTTTGATCAGATGCTGTCGATACCCCATTAACCCCAGAAATTGGATTGGAGACAAACCACAAAAAGGACCCACGCGTCGATTGGTCCCTTTTTCGTCTGATCTAGTACATCGCAATGTTTACGTCAGAAATTGTGATACACAAAACCATCGGCCTGAAACGGGGGTCTTTTCAGTGGTTTGTTTGCGAAATTTGATTTGGTTGTTTGATCTATTGCTTGATTAATATTTCAGCTGCTGGAAATGCAAATGTCGCACGGGGGGCCCTCAGGCTTATCTCTTTTTGTTTCGGAATTATTGAAAGTCGCCGACAAGCCACACGAGTTTATTTGCCGTTATGACCAAATAAAAACGCCGTTTGTTTTTGTAAGATGACTGTTGATTTTTCGGCGAGAACCCGACAGCTGTTATTTGTCCCTATGGCATCGATTTGCTCTGTTTATGATTTAAAGTTAACTGTACCGTTGTTCGTCTTTGTAAAAGTAATAAAATCCTGATCTAATCGAGCTATTGTTGACGATGGCAAGATATAGATAATAATTTTACTTTGATTTTCACGTATTACCTGACAGCATTGTGCGGTCACGTGACCGCGGAAATTTTATTGATGTGCCTTCTACACGATTATTTTGTGTCGAAAACCGATCGCAAGTTGCCCCTATGGGCGAAAAAGTCAAAAATCGCTGGGGCTATACACGAAGTTTAGTAAAGAACCATAAAACGCATTTGCTTTCTTCGGACATAAAGAATATTTTAGACGCGTTCTGATAAAACTGGGTTTAATGCATGTGCGTTAAGTGTCGTCCAAGATTAGCCTGTGCAGTCTAATCAGGGAAGACACTTTCCGCTTTTATGACATTTTTCGTTTCAATGAAGTCTCTTCTGAGCAAAAACTCCAATTTAGGCGGAAAGTATCGTCCCTGATTAGCCTGTGCGGACTGCACAGGCATGCTGGGACGACACTTTACGCACATGCATTATGCCCATTTTTCTCAGAACGCGACTCATTTGCTTTTTTTCTTTCGTTCCGGTCTTTCCTGCGTTGATTGCGTACGTTTTATCTTGCTTTCTTTGTAATATTGTGTTCGCTCTTTATTATATCCTGAATGATTCATATCTATTTATGACCAACGAACAAGTATTGAACTTCTGGTTGACGACACTTTCCGATATTTCATAACACATTTTAACAAAACGCAAAAATAATGATCGCATTTGAGACAAATTTATTGCAAAATAATAGGGTAACATGTTGTGTAAAACCATCCAAACGCATGTTTTGACAAGTGAAGGTGAAACTGACCCATGGTCACCAATGTTTACACTGACCTAGCAGTCTGGGCTAATCGGAAATGACCATAATGTCGGACAGACAGACTATCGGTATCGTTATCGTCCATTTAAACAGACACTTCCTTCTTATATCTGTTTACACCGGTTAATGTCACACCTTTACCATTATTATCTTTCAGGTACTCTCTCAACGTTGGGTTAAACTTCGTAACTTTTTAGATGGAGATATAATACGTCTGCACTGATTGAGTTCAACGCAACTCAATCTGAATCTAAAATATGATATCTACAAACGATTTGTTTTTGTAAGTGGCCATTTCCTTGTTCTTTTAACGATGAGGTATTCTTATAGCTGGACCAATAAATGGACTGATGTGAAAACTGACCCGCATTGACCGTTCTTCATCTTGATAATCGCCAGTATTCCTACTCATGTTTGCTAGTCTCGTTTTCAAAATAATTTATAGAGCCTTTGAATTTGGTGAATTCGGCAGGAATTTTTAGGATGTATTAAGAAGCGATTAACTGCGATCTCGCACCGGCTATCAAATGAAATTGAAAGTGATAATCCAGTTTACCCAGCTGAGCAAACGTAAGACGCGCGCGTTCCAAAAGCATTCCATTTGACCATTCCATTTGACGATGGCTACAGTGACCGAGACCGTAACCAATAGATTCCTATATTTTATATTTGATGCCCTCTTCAATTTCGAAATCCCCCAAATCAACAAAAACTCAATGAATTCGTGCATATTCAAAACGTACATAATCTCGTTACTGGAGACGTAATTTAAGGGGCCTTTTCACGTTTCTGTATATTCAGAGGGGGTAATCACGTGACAAACCAGATGGCGAGGTCCATGTTGAGGCAGGTATTTTTCGTCGTTTTATACCCTGTATTACTTGTATTGTTCTTTTTTATTCCGCTCACTTTCCAGCCATATTAGGAAGACAGTAACTGGCTTTTATTTCATAGTAATATTCGCTCTATATCTCGACTTTACTTGGTGCGAAATTTCTTAGCGGGATGACCTTATTAAGGCTCCATTTAGAAAATTTGCGCGGTGTAAAGTCGATATATAAAGCGGATTTAAATACGAAATAAACGCTAATCACCTTGTTACTGATATGGCTGGAAAGTGAGCGTCATTTAAAAAATAAACAGTAATAAAGGGTATAAAACATCGCCATCTTGACTATTACATGATAAACCCCTCTGATATTGACAAAATAGAAAAAAAAATGTTTCAGATTCGCACATTTTCGTTTTAATAATGATATTTGTGAGGAAACAGTAATACTGAACATTTACCATCCTCTAAAATAGCCATTATATGCATCTTTTGACGTTTTCAAAACCTGAAAATTATAAAGCGTTGCAACGCTAAAAGATTTAATAATTTGAGGAGTTCTGATGTTGTCGCTATATTTTGTGAAACTACGAGGATTGCTTATAAAAAGTATAAAATACAAGTTGATATTGTGAGGATGCATGGTCGAGTGGTCTAAGTGGTTGACTTTTTACTCCAGGACTCCGGGGGTCAGTGGTTCGAGCCCTGCTGAGGTTGTTTTTTTTTGAAATTTTATTCTAGATTGTTTTTATTGTAGCTTTTTAGATCCAATGTTTACATTTATCAATATAAAGCATTTATTGAAAAAATTAAAAACATGCCAAAATCTGTGAAAAGGCCCCTTTAACGTTGTCGTTTAAAGTTTCTCATTTGCACATTTGGTATGAACATTTTTCAATAACTAGCATGTCTATTAAATATACTAACTCGTCTTTAACACGAAACTTTAAACCGAGTTCAGGAGAGAAATCCTTCTGCACTGTGCATAATTGTTCGGTCTGACAAATTGGGGAGATATTCGACCAAAATACATGTAAATCTAAAATGTCCCACTCGCAAATTGCACTCAACTTGGTATTGTTTATAACGAGAATTGCGAATAAAATGTTGTTGATTTATCCCCCGATAAAGCGATGATGGCCTTCAGATATTAAGATTTCCCTTTATAACACTATGATCGTCGACTGTCTTCTGTCACTATAACACCTTCTTCAAATAGAAACACCAACATGGCGGTATTAAGCCGGAAATGGGATATAAGAGGGCATTATTGGGTTTGATGAAATGTATGACAACCTCGCGACAGGGCGTCTTTAGATGAAAGTTTAAGAAGATTTACATTAAATCTGCCCCCGTAGCGTCAATGCTATTGATTCATGACAAAAAGTAAAGAGATTTGTTAAATATCTAGGGTTATGGAGACCATTTAAATCCTTAATGATAAGGGTACAGCGCCATAGCTGCCTTATGCAGTCATTCAAAAATCTGATAGCAATCGCATATTTCGATAGCAATAGTTTAAATTTGAAACACATGCTACTTTACAGTTTTTTTTCTTTTTCATTTATTTATTCCATCTGTTGAATTCAAATACATATATCATCTCTTATTCGTTGCGACTCTTCTGTGTTTGCAAATACATGTTGTACAATTTTGTTGTTTTCTAATGTTTTTTTTTCGAAAAGCTATTTTTTCCAGAAAACTGTTAAAGAACACGTCGTTTACGAAAAAGCACTAACAATTATTAACAAAACGGCATTAACAACAACTACAACTTCAAAGGGTTGTATGTACGATTTGCTGTCTTCACAAAAAGTAGACTAATATATACATTTATAACTTGATAATTCGAAGACCTGCCTAGGCTTCGCATGAAATGTTAATGTTAATTTCAAAATCTAAGGACATGTACCGTTTGTAGTCTTCGGCGATAGCTTTAGTCTTTAGTACCGCATATTAAAAACGTTTTAGCGAGATGGCAATATCACAATGACCTCCCTTGATTTATTGTCACCCATGCCTCTGAGAATGGATGAACACTGAACATAAAGGCATCTATCAACGATCTGGTCAGCTTGAAGAATTTTAGTTATACTTGTTCATGTTGTTTGCTTTATCGATTTTTAGATTTTCAAATTATTGATTTATAAACTATTTAATAAAACATTAAAGGTAAGCAATATGGCAAGAGTTAATTACGTGAATTTAAACATTATTCACGAAGAACCAGTAACACTCAACGCTTTGATTGACTTCTATAACATCTACATTGCAGCAACATCAGCGCCGTTACAGGCGATATTGTCTTGGAGGAACGGCATGATAACGTCCCGATTTGAAACGAGAGCGCCGACGGCGTTGAAAGTCCATTGGCAAGAGACCGGGGAAGTTTCCGCTGAAGCAAATGTAACATTATTTGATATGAGCACGTCAAGACGAAAGGATTATGGTCATTTACCAATGAATGACAAATGTTTGTTGTTTTTATGCTTTAAATTAATTGTTATTGAAACAACAAAACGCAACTGAATCGCCACCGAGAAATGTGATCCTAAATAGGTGAAACGCGTGGTATACGTATAAATGACAATGAAAATGGTCAAAAAGAGGTCGTCTGGGTTCAACTTCATGTACTTCAAACGCTTCAATTTTGACATTGAATGATTGGCGCATGGAAAGAATGCTGTATTTAAATAATTAATGACACGTTATGACTTAGTACGTATACTTGTAAACAATCGCTTATTCAAAGGCTAACATAAGTTTCGCCTCCGTCGAGCGGTGTTCGTCTGCTTGTAAAACACGCGCGAATACATTAACGCGGGTGAATAGTCGAGGACGTAAGGACAGGAACCTTTAAAGCAAAAAATTGCTCGTCATTTTTTTACGTCGCTGACAATTCCTTTTTGGTATAGGTGTTGTTTGAATAAATACATCGATTACAAGAATTGAAATCGATCAACGAGTGTAGTCAGTGGACGGTGTGATTGATAACCTTTATATTTATGATATTATAACATCGTTGAGGGTTTGCAATATATTGACTGAAGTTATACGTCCAGCAGTCTGTGTCAGCTTTTTAAAAACCTGTTTGTTTTAGCTCGAATGCTTTTTGAAACGCGATCGAGTCCGTTTTCTGGTTAGAACCAGTTCTTGGTGTCTGTTGGGGAGATCTCAAGAACTCTGCCATGGTGGGGAAAGAACCCGTGACCTCCGGGTCGCAATGCGGACACCATATCTACTACGCTTTTAGTAAGCACATCCGGAGCATATTTTGGGAAAAACAACCCTGGGCTAAGGTATTTATTCATACAAGAAATTAATATACAATTATGAGCCTCTTGTCATCAACTTTAGACACATATTATGGTTGTTTGACCTTTAGAAATACTCATGTTTTTAATTTTCTCAATGGATACAATTCATTTTTAATAAGTACGACAAGCGGTGTTCGTGACGAGAGTGCTGTTTTCGATACATTAACATTATGGCGTGATAAAAACGAAGAACGCTGGTGGTGTTATATATTCTATCGGTTTAGTATGCAGGATATTTAAGCGTTCAGTGTCATGCAGACTTGTCCGCTTCGTTGCTTTAATACACCATACACATGTAATACGAAAACGGTATTTCATTTTTGATTAACCGATTGCTTATGATGAGCACATAAAAAATCATGAACTCGTTTACGGACACATGGCAGAAATGTTATGAACAAATGCTGTTGAAGTCGATTACCCGATAACATACATCTCTAGAGAATATAGCAGGCATTTAAAATAATAAATTTCAATTAAAGCTTTATAAGTTTCGTGTCTTTTCATTAAAGTTCATTTAGAATTTAAAGGACGTCACTATGACATTGAAAGACCAAAGATGAAATAGGACAACGTTTTCAACAAAAAAATCACTCATAAATATTACCTTACAATAGCTGAACGAAGCTAACCAAAGCTTACCGCAGATGACCATAGCTTACCGCAGATGGCCATAGCTTTCCGCAGATGACCATAGCTTACCGCAGATGACCAATGCTTTCCGCAGATTACCATAGTTTACCGCAGATGACCATAGCTTACCGCAGATTACCATAGCTTACCGCAGATTACCATAGCTTACCGCAGATGACCATAGATTACCGCAGATAACCATAGCTTTCCGCATATGACCATAGCTTTCCGCAGATGACCATAGCTAACCGCAGATGACCATAGCTTATCGCAGATTACCATAGCTTACCGCAGATTACCATAGATTACCGCAGATGACCATCGCTTACCGCAGATTACCACAGCTTTCCACAGATGACCATAGCTTTCCGCAGATGACCATAGATTACCGCAGATTATCATAGCTTTCCGCAGATTAGCATAGCTTACCACATATTACCAAAGCTTACTGCAGATGACCATAGCTTACCGCAGATTACCAAAGCTTACCGCTGATGACCATAGCTTACCTCAGATTACCATAACTTACCGCAGATGACCATAGCTTACCGCAGACGACCATAGCTTTCCGCAGATTACCATAGCTTACCGCAGATGACCATAGCTTTCCGCAGATGACCATAGCTTACCGCAGATGACCATAGCTTTCCGCGGATTACCATAGCTTACCGCTGATGACCATAACTTACCGCAGATGACCATAGCTTTCCGCAGATTACCATAGCTTTTCCCAGATGACCATAGCTTACCGCTGATGACCATAGCTTACCGCAGATGACCAAGGCTTTCCGCAGATGACCATAGCTTTCCGCAGATGACCATAGCTTACCGCAGATGACCATAGCTTTCCTCAGATGACCATAGCTTTCCGCTGATGACCATAGCATACCGCGTATGATCATAGCTTACCGTAGATGACCATACCTGACCGCAGATGACCATAGCTTACCGCGGATGACCATAGCTTTCCGCAGATGACCATTGTTTACCGTCCGAAATTAAATATGGATTTAGTTTGTGATAGACTTGTTGTTTATTCCATACTACAAGCCCTTCCGCTATTTTGGCAGCGATACATTCTAAATGCATGCCTTTATGCCACAAAAATACATCTATCCGGAAAAAAACTGGGGACATACGCATGAGCAAGATTCCGCCGTATGTTCTTAGAAAGGTCCAAATAAAAAAAAAGTTTCGGAGACCGTGAACGCCAGGGCGTCTATTTGACTATTTGGACGCACAGACTGATCTCAGACGTCCCGTGTTAGGCGCACCGAGACACCCGCTCAATCTGAGTGAGCCCTATTTATTGAGGCATCGATTGAGGCACGCTTTCCAAATCCGGCTTTAAAAACAAAACTCCGTGTTAGCTCTACATATCTTTGCTTGATTGTAACGTTGTATAGGTATTCGAAAACAAAGAGCCCGGCCGGCGTTGACGCAAATGTACACTATCACGCGTTCTTAGAGCCGATAATGCTTTGTAATTGATCAGTTATTGATTATTAATTGATAGATAATTTGCTTAAAAGGTCGCGACTTTGAATGCATGGTATGCGATATTCGATATGATTAATTAAAATGTGGGCCAAACAAGGTTAAAGCCGATTTGGCGACATTTATTTGAACTGTATATACATGCATGTTGGGTTCTTTTTGTCGTAGAACAGATCTGCTTAGCGTGCTTATTTTCCGGTTCCAATTTCAGGACAACTGTACATAGCGATGAAAGTATAGTTACTGAAAGTACAGTAATTAAGTTCCAAATAACAGCTTATAGGAATACATGCATCTATTCTCATAAAGCAGATTTCATGAATATTTGCTACTAATTTGTGATTAAACATATGCTTGGAAAATTATTTTTATATCATATTGTTAATATATCTAGACGTATAACCAAATTAATTAATATGAGGCACAATGTAACACAAAGTCGGGACATATTTCACACTTATAACGAAAAGTACATGAATGCCATTTCGTATCCAAATTGTACTTATTATAAATTTTACTTTTTATGAACTTTTGAAGTATAATAACTTGTGCCGTCGTATAAGATGATTGATTATAACAACAGTGTAAACATGTAGGATGATTGATTATAACAACAGTGTAAACATGTAAGATGATTGATTATAACAACCGTGTAAACATGTAAGATGATTGATTATAACAACATTGTAAACATGTAAGATGATTGATTATAACAACAGTGTAAACATGTAAGATGATTGATTATAACAACAGTGTAAACATGTAAGATGATTGATTATAACAACAGTGTAAATATGTAAGATGATTGATTATAACAACAGTGTAAACATGCAATTTGAAGATTTAATGAGCGCTGATATTTCTCAAAATTGCTTTATGCGTGTAAGATAGAAGACGACGCGTTAATTACGTCAATATCTGATATGATGACCTTTACGTCTTCTTGCTTTGCATGCATAAATATTAATAACGTTTTCGATAGTATATACGTACAATATGCATACCTCGATTTATTAGCTTTTATTTTACCATTTTTTGTTAAGAATTCGTTAATTCAACTGTTTTGTACGATTGTTAAAAAACTTCACGGAAAACCTTTTATAAGACAACATCGTGTTTAATTTAAATAATATATAAAATGAAAAAATAACAGCAGCATCAATACCAACAAAACCCCAAACAACAACTTCAACAACAGCTATCAAACAAAACGCGTACACAGTCACACAACAAGTGTTTTTAATATGACGCTTAGATCAATACATTGCTCCAATTTAGGAACTGTAATATCTGATTTAGAAGATCATCAATATACAGGAAATATTGTTTAAAACACATTTGAAAATATTGGCGGGAAAGAGGCAGATGACACCTTTAATATCCTCGGCAGACGACAAGTGGTGGCAGCAGATGTATCGGAACACGACAACAATATTTCCGGGCAGATCAATCCGCGGAGGCAGGGTAAATTACCCGCCTATTTCCGTGAGCTAGCAATTCCAGCGCCGTAATTTCGTATTAAATGAATAGATCGATGTTAAAGTCAGGGTCCAGAGCGCGACTTCACGGGACAATCGGGCCATTGATCACGCGCGCGCGTGCAATTAGCAGACGAGATTGTGATTAGCCTGCCCGCCAGGTGGCAGCATCTGTTGATCCGACGGCACGACAAGTAACGACATTCTGGATGGATCCAATCGGAAATTGAGTGGCTCGATATGGCGAAAAGAAGCAACTTTAAAGCAGCTTTTCGTAGACTTAAACTGATGGAGTCGTTCTGTTAAGTAATGAATTAACCCATTTTTTACCTTGTGGACTCTCCGATCCTTCTAAATTGGATCAATTTATTTTCCAAAATTAGGGATGTCTAGAATATTTATTTCTATATTTAGAATATTTCTTACAGAAATTTCTTTAAAAAACAGCGCAGACCCAGATGAAACGCCGCATCATGTGGCGTCTCATCTGGGTCTACGCTGTTTGCCAAGGCCTTTTTTCTAGACGCTAGGCATAAATGAGTTAAGCAATGAATTAATATACATTTAAAATATGTGCGACTTCAAAGTGCTTTTCATTTCGATCTTTCTCATGGCAGTAAACATTTTCAATGAAAAATGACTTGGCCATGTACATAAATATTAAAATCGCTTTATGAGTGATTATATGTCAGATGAAACATGAAGAGCCTTACTCTGTTTATCTGGGACGACACTTTACGCACATGCATTAAGCCCAATTTTCTCAGAACGCGGCACATATAAACCTTTGATCGAACTGTAGTTGTATTGTTTCAACCCTCACATTCCAGACAGCGAAGTTAGTGTGGCCTCTTCCGATTCTTAAACAGCAGTTCTCGGACGTACATAGATTTCGGACACTCGAAGTACAGCGTCACATTTTCCGCTACTCGACCTTGCTTTTCCCGCGACTAAGTGTCAAATTATAGCCTTCACATCGTATCGCTAAATCATACCATTGATATACGAATATATAAATACATGTAGTTATTAACGTATTGCTAAAGAAACAATTTCAACATTCAGCGTTTTTTTTTAATATTTTTATTGAAGTTATAGTAATTTCATCAATTCCACACAACCCCATCGCCACGCATTATCCCTGATTTCAATCGACACCCTTGATAATGCGAATATTACTCTGGAATAACGGGTCTTAATACATGTTCGTAACAGTCCGCACAGGCTAATATGGGACGACACTTTCCGCCGAATCTGTATTTTGGTTTAAAAAAGACTTAATTTAAAAAAATCCATAAAAGTGGAAGTGTCGTCCCCGAGAAGCCCGAGAGGACTACACGGGCTGATCTGGGACGACATATTTTACGGAAGTCCGTTTTCCCATAGAGCAGCTCATAAACATGTACTTTATGTCGTAGTTTTGAACTTTTTCACACCATTATGTTTGTAGGCGCGGATCCTCTACCGTTGTCTGACTTCCAACAGAATGAAACACCACATTTACTTCATATACTTCCGTCAGTGTGGCCCCCAACTACGTAGCAGATCTCCGTGCTCTAGTGTTAACGTACTGACTCTACCATCAAGGGCTGCAGGTTCCATCACCCGCTACACCTTCCGAACGTACAACTCCTCTTTCGTAATAATATGCTTTCCGTTTGGATAAAACAATGAACCGAAACTGAGGGGGGGGGGGGGGGGGGGGTCTTGCATATCTTGTCTTTTCCAAATTTACTGTCCTTTTAGCAAGCCCGTTCCGGAATCAAGCGAATTTGGTTGGTGGTCAACATACCACTAAATGGTTGGAAATTACAGTTATAACTAAAACAGTTGTCTCAACTTTCGTGACTCTAGTAAGTTAATTGTGAAGGAGTGCTGATACATAGCCCACACATAATGCAGCCGCAGGGGCACGGACGGATCTCATAAACCACGAAATACACATAGCCTTTCCAAATTATAACACGCGTTTCAGATGCGTGGTGGATACGGTGTCCGCCTGACATTTATGAAGTCCGGTGTTCGATCAATGCTAGCGGTCTCTAGATCTCCTCGTATGACACGAAGTACTGGATCTACCCATAATGGTATTTTTCGTTTAACCCTTTGAGCGCTGGAACCGGATTTTGAAGGCCTTTGCAAACAGTTTGGATCCAGATGAGACGCCACAGAACGTGGCGTCTCATCTGGATCCAAACTGTTTGCTATTCTGATAGTATTCTTTGAAAAAATAATCGAAGAAAATGCTCATTTTGGACATTCAGCAGACGACATTCTAGCAGACGACAAATTTCCCAGCATGCAAAGGGTTAAAGGAAGTATCTTCTAAGCAAAAATCCCTTTTAGACGGAAAGAGTCGTCCCTGGCGCACGACAGTTTACGCACATGTATTAAGGCGTGTTTTCCGAGAGCCAGACTCGTGTAATGTTTTGTTCCTCCCCTTCTCTATGTTTGTCTGTGCAGTTCGTGCCATCTCTACCCCTCGTAGTTTTTCTGGATCATTTAAATTGATAATTTTTGCGATGTACTAGTATTATTGTAAAGTACGATCACGATTTCCCGTAAAAAAGCACGGGCCGATTACCAGCTGATTACCGTTCTTTTCTATAGCCGTTAGTGTGTTAATTTGGTTGTTTTGTTCTGCAAGACAAAAACACAACATAATGTACCAAGATAAAAATCTTTATTGCTTCAATTGGGCATGTAGTTATTGATAGTTCAATACTTACAATATGCAAATCGTTAACATGGTCTTTCAACATACAAATTGGGCACAGATTCGGCGAAAAAAACAAACAAGCAAAATATATTTTAACACACGAAATCTTTTCGAAACAACTGTAACTTGTTAACTGTAAACAAAAGTCGAACATATTTCAATAATAACACTAGTATTCATTTCAACATGTTCATAAAGCAAAATTGCCTTAGAACAACAATGAAAAGTATTATTTTACGAAAGCATAAATCGTATATAAATATGTAACTTTAAATACAAAATTTGTATCGGTGCAAAAATACTTTGGTTGTCATTTATCGTAGATAAAACAGATCATATTAACAAAATGAGACAACATTTACGTACTGTAATTATAGCAATTATATTATTATTATTATTATTAAATATACACATTGTAGTCTAAGTACTACACATAGAAAACCTTCACATATACATCATACGTTTTTGTACAACTATACTCACGCTCGATTAAAACTTTCTTTACGAAGTCAGTTACATAAAAATAATACAAAGGATATAAGAAAATCAAAAGTTAAATTAATTCATCTTATCCCAGAGTTAAAGTATTACATTACAGAAAGAGCAGTTGTTCTCAGCATTCAACAAAATTCCGAGTCCACGCTCCAATATTATAGTATCACAATAGCGGAAGACCCGAGAATTTTCCTCTCAAATCAATTATCAATCGCCAATCATTTAGAGTAAATGTGCAGAAACTTTAAAATACGAATAATCTAGGTCATATGCCAAATAAAAAAATGTAAGTCTGTGGTGTGTTAATGGAATCTAATTAGGATGCATTTATTCACTGCATATTTCTTTATTGAACAAAAATTACTCAATTTGCGGAACAATTTCATCAAGTTAATACCGACAAGTTTCTAGCACATTACTCACCAACGTTTTCATGAGAAAATCATTTGAATAACACGTCTCAAACATAAAACAGAATTCGATGGCCCAGAATTCTGAGATTGAATACATAAAATTCAAGAGTATCACAGCATAAAATTTTTATGACCATATCCTGAAAGACTACCTTGATCTTATTCTGACTTTTGCTTACAAGTCCTCACAAATAAGGCACTTTTAAACTAAATTTTTCTTCGAAAAGTAAAACAACAACTGTGCCTTACTCGCCAAAACAACGTTACCGGAAAATTGTCCAATTTGCCCATATTTATTTACACCAAGAATTTGACGCTCATTTTCTTGAATCTAAGTCCCGAAAACAAAGAATAGAAATGCATGATCAGCATGACTACATTCTAGACTGTGTTATGGCTGACGTTTAATATAAATTACGCTTGCATTAGCTATGCATTGTTTGAGGTAGCTACAGTTGTTACAGATTGAATTGCAGTGTTCAAGTGAGAGACTTCAAAATTCACTTAATTAAGACCAACAAGATATTTCCACTTTAAAGAAGATATCCCTACTGCCTATTTAGCTTGGAAAAAAACAAAAACAAAATACGAAACAAATAATTGGGATTCCATTTAATGTAAGAGGTAGCCCCATTAATCGTAAGAGGTAGCCAACTTTACCGTAAGTACGAAAATGCCATCATATCTTGGCATAAAATAAATAGAACGTACATTGTAGTTTCTATTTATTATTAGTATCACATCAATACCATTCTTTTCGTCTGCAAACCCATTCAATGGCACAATTTCGAAGAAAAAATACTAAAATACACGTTTGTTATCTGTCCACAAAAATACGAGCATACAATAAATTATCTTGGTCCATTTAAGACCCAACAAATGCATTTTATTCAAGTAATATTCTGGGAAAAAATATAATTGTCAATAAATTATTGATGATTGAACACAGTCTCTTTGTATGGATGGAAAGATGCAGGGATCAGAAAACGGGTAACCAAACTATAACGCTTTCATCAGTTGAACCACGCTCTGAGAAAACAGGGCTTAACGCAGGTGCGTAAAGTGACGTCACATATTACCCTAAGAAGTATGACACTTTCTGCTTTTATGAATCATTCTTTTAAAGGAAGTCTCTTTTAAACGAAAAACAGTTTAGGCAGATTACATCCCAGATTAGCCTGTGGCAGTGCGGACTGTACAGGCCAAGTCTGAGGCGACATTTACAATCATGCATTAAGTCCAGTTTTCCCAGAACGAGGCTCGCCGGAGAAACACACTCAACGGCCACTAAGCTGGAGTATCCGATCGTTTGGTTTATTCCACTTTTTGATGTCTGCATTTTAATCTTTCCTTTAAGCAACTTTTGAGAACACATGTGAAAGTATTTTGTATAGTTTTTCAAACCAATATTAGGTGATACAAGAAAGGCGTCAAACATAAATACAAGCAGTCACAGTAACAAGATTTTTTTTACAAGTTGCTTGAAATCTGTGAATAAGTTACTTAGTATAAAAAAGACAATGTTTTGAAAAATTAACTAGTATATTTTCACATATGTTCTGGCAAAAAATGCTGTAATGTTACGGCTTGGCCAATAGTACGATTATTATAAATAAATATTTTTGCGACGCATACATTTTCATTGTATACATATATATATATCACAAAATTAACAGCAAACAATGACAAACGGAAAATGACATGAGTAAAATACAAGTAAAAATACATGTACGTGACCACTACATCGCAAAAGCTAACATTATCAATGGTGTATATTTCGTTGTCTGTACATAGCACTATATTTTTTATAAACATTTCACGTCAAAAATTGAAATTGTATACACATTTTTACAAGTCCATGAAGCTTAATTTTAGTTTCGACTTTGATCACTGTTTTTGATCTTTATTTTACATGTACAGTATTTATTTTTAAAATGTTTCAAGACATAAACATTGATTTTTGTTCAAATTTGCCGATGGTAAATGAAATGAAAAAAGAATGAATCATCACATGAATTTTACAGAAAATGATATAAAAATATAACAAAATGGTTTCGAGGATGATTTAAGTATCACATATGGAATAGGATGGTTATGTGTAGATTGCTGGGCAGGGGTTACCCCCCTAAATAACTATGTACAAGAATTATTTGTCCCTAATTCAAACAAAAAATGTATGTTTCCGTTCCAGAAAATTTTAAGCTGTCAGTTAACAGTTGTAACCATTACACATTTTAAGATATAGTTAAATTTCCCAATTATTCAACATTCCTCAGAGAATCTTTAGATTTTTGCAAACATTCACAGTTATTTTGTGTGTTATGATTTTTTTGTAAATTTTTATGTATATATACATATATTTTTTATATAGTTGATTTCTGCACTAATGCACTCACAAATATTTCATACAGTGTATGTTAGATCTATGTACAGTTAACAATTCCTGAACGAATGTAACAAATTAACATAAAAAGATTAACATCAGTGTTCACCCTTCAACATAACCAAGTGTCAACCACTGCCTCCCGATAAAAAATACAACAACAAAAATCTATCAAAATAATGGAATAGATTATTGGTCCATTATGGTAAAAGGTTGATATTCAACGAATATTGATCAAAACTTAGAGATTCTTTTTTGCAATAACATTTGTACGTTTGTTCAATATTTACGGTAATCAATGAATAAATCATTTTCCAACAATGAAAATTGCCAGATATAAAATGAAACAAATTAATAAATCTTGTGCTTTTGTTTATGAAACAATGTGGTCCCATGCAATAACCATGTGATAAAAAATGTCTGTAAAGACAACTTGGTCCCAGGACGAGGTGGTTGATTGTTAAAAATGCATGTTTCTATTTAAATGGAATGAGCTGGCAGTCTTTTGCTGTTTAATGAATATTTTAACAATGCACCTAGTCTGTAGCAATGGATAATTAATGCGATTTTGAATTGATGGCAGTTTTAAACAATTTGGTCTGAATTTGTTAACAAAAATCAATAACATAAGGAATAATCATAGAACGACATTAATAAGATTAGGAAAATTTCATATTTTTGTTCTCTTATGCTACTCACAATTGTCTAGTCATACTTTGCCAAAAAGAATTACAATTTTAACAATGCTAAAAAAATATAAGTTTTATGGTACATAGTTGATTATGTAAGAACACAAAATTCTCGTCTCCCTCCAATGAAGAAATTTTGAAGCAACAATGATTTTTGTTGTTTTTATCATAAAGAATTTTCAGCTGGAGTTAAAAACAAATCTGAACTTGAAAAACTTTTGTAGAAAGGTCTGCTTGATCACTATCGGAAGATAATATCTTGAACATCTGTGGGTGTTGTGGGCTGTTCTTTTAAATGTTCATTGTGGGATGTATGTTGTTGATGTGCCGATGGGGTGTGATCCATTTTACTGGAACTCGTTTCTACAGTTTCACTCATATTTGACAAATTCACTGCAAGAGTCTGTTCAATTTGTTCTTGGCACCCTCTTAAGCAGTCCTGAAACAAAGACCCACATTTCAAGTTTATTTTTTATATTAAACAAATATTTGGGAAATTAGTGTTATACTAATAGTGTAAAGAAGAACAATGAAACACAAAGGCGCCAAATTACCCACAAGAGATAAGACATATATTGAAAACTAGCACTGATAGCATCAACACAAACCAGACCCATTGCCAATCTAAATTACACACATGTTCCAATTGTTAATGAGCACAAATTGCTGTTTAATTAAAGGTTTTACTATGTGTCTGTCTGGATACTTCACTCAACAGGTGACCTGTCTTGTTTTACAATCCACATGTGGTCATAGGTCGCAGTCATAAATTAAATCTTAATCTGTCTTGTGAGATCCATTTTCTTGCCCAGAGCCATAAGAATCAATCAGCACAGAAATTATTGGCAAAGCTTGAATGCATTGGACGTGAGAAATTATGATATCTTGTGATATCGTCCTATTTAGTACTTACATAATAACCGGCTTAATTTTAAAACATTGTTATAATTCAGTCTGTAAGCTGATCAATTAAAAAGATTGTTGCTGTTGAGTTTTTGGTAATTAATTACAGTGCTAATATCAACAGGTCTGTTTATAGGTTACTTTAAATTAAAATTAACATCAATAACACTATGTACATTGCAAGAATTATAATATGTCAGCTGTGCTTTGGGAAAACCATGCTTAATCCTTTGCATGCTGGGAAATTTGTCATCTGCTAAAATGTCGTCTGCTAAATTTCTAAAATTAGCATTTTCTTTGATTTTTTTTCAAAGAATACTATCAGAATAGCAAACAGTTTGGATCCTGATGAGACGCCATGTTCTCATCTGGATCCAAACTGTTTGCACAGGCCTTCAAAATTCGGTTCCCGCACTGAAAGGGTTAATATATATGGGTTATATTTACTGCCAAGACTGTATTTTTGTTTAGAAGATACTTCTTTTAAACAAAAAATTCCATATTTATACAATTGTACTTATAAGCTGGATGTTTCGTCCATTATTAGCCTGTGCAAACTGCACAGGCTAATCTAGGACTGGACTTGTACACATGCATTAAGCCCTGTTTTTCCTGCCACATGTATAATATAGGCTCACATGTAAACAATTGAGTATTTCTTGGGCTTACCATTTCAATGCCCGTAATCTCATGAAGTTTTCGTAATAATTTAACATCTAGTTGCGGATCATTGCTCAGTCCATGAATGGCGGCCCCTACACTGCCAGCTGCTATCATCGATGGTGGATACATCATGAACTTGCAATCTGAAATTTAAAATAATATGTAATCATGGATATTTTTTGCGAGATAGGAAAGTTAATGAAAATTAATGTTGGGAAATATTTCAATTTGTGTAAGGGATATTGTTTGTTGATCATTTAGATTGCAAAATTACTCAAGATAAAGTAATGTTTCGTTGCTTGCCATAAGTATTCAAATTCACTAGACAGTTGACAATATGTTCAAGTCAATCTCTCTCACACTTGCCACACTATTTATATGTTCACAACAAACTGAACTAAAATTCATGGAATGCAACAACTTGTAGGTTAATGCTCTATTCGCCCTATTCCTGATTTATGGGCCGATAACTACATAGCCGCCAGTTTCACAGGACGTATTTAATGACCAATTTTCAATTATGACAATTATGCACATTCCAGTGGCCATATTTGTTACCAAGTATACAATTTAAGCGTTAACATTGGAGGAAAATAAAAATCTATTTTTTTTTTACCACAGCACAACTTGTATCTATTTCACTATCAAAAAAGTGATCAAAGCCAGGTTTATTCATTAGATATTTAAAGGATTAAGTGATTAACACTTCTGTACCAAAGAACTGCTGCACCCAATTATGTTATAAAAACTGCTCAAAATGAAATTGCAGCAAATCAATAGGTATGCACCATCTGATCCATTGCCTTTAGGTTTACCAATAATATGCTACTTTGACACTAACTTGACATCACACAAGATAAGGTCAGAGTGGTTAATGTAGACACAAGAATTGCCTATGACACTGTGTTAATAAGAGGTCACTATGGTATTATACTAGTGGACACAATAGACCAAACCTATGTCATAAATAAATGCATGTATTTGTGGACCTGTGTGTTGACTTTAGTAAATAAAATAGATAAGAAAATGTACAGAGCAAAGAAGAAACACCCATTTATGATTACACTCATTATGGAGTTTACCCAAAATGATAACCGTATTAATGTTCAAACACTTTTTCCCAAAACACATTGCTTTTAAAATATTCACAAAAAGAACCCACAACATATTGACTATGCGTAGCTCTCTTAATAATGATTTTACTATAAATAGTTTAACTTTGGATATCAGCTGGAAAAAGAGACCAGACTTCTGCTGTGTTAATAAGTCAACTACATCAAAGGACCAAGATTTATTTAATGAAGACACTGGCCAAGCCTTACTTTCTGAATAACCGGGTATTTATAAACTTATGGTCTTGTGGGCAAGGCATAGTTTGGGAGATAAACTTCAGAATCTCTAATCTTTGTTGGGTTTTGATCAGCTGTAATCTGGTATTGGGGGGGGGGGGGGGGTCAAGTGAACAGATTTACTTTTGAACCTGACTTGGCTTACTGAACCAATCCTTTCAATTAATGGGCTTTAACATTACACATTCAATGAAAGCGTAAATGCCTGAACTCTATATCGAGGGTAAAACTACAGTAATAATGCATATTTAACAATATTAATTGTTGTTATCATTGCTATGTTTTTTTTCTTTTTTAAATTTTGCAGAGAACATTAATTTTATTTATAATATCCAAATATTTTTTTCCCAAGCATTAAAATTATTAATTGTTAAAAAAAACTTTCAGGGTTATATTACATAACGCATTCACATTAATTTAGAATAACCCGCTGAACAAGTTTAAAACATTTCATCATGAAATATCATCGCTATTTAAATTCCCCCAATAACTCTACAAAATGAATAACAAATGACTGCTTGAATATTTTAGCTGTATTCACCATATTAAAGGACATATACAGGTGACATGAAAATGATTAATTACACTTGAAAGCTATTGGAAAGGCTGATGTACTTCACAAAATTCATGATATTACAATAAGCTGACAGATTAGAATTTTTAATAAGGTCTTTTTTGTGTAACACTTATAAACTGTCACAAATACCAGTTATCATAATGCCTTAATTGGCAATTTAGAATATTTCATGAAAAATGTCAACAGTCACTGATCATTTGCATTTAGTGCAATAATAGTGCAATTTATACAACACATTGTAATCACAATAATAAATGCTAAAGATATTTGTTAATCATGTGTCAATAAAACCTACCATAGGATTAAGATATTAGAGATATTTTGATACTCTTAAACTATTGCTTTAATGCAATAAAAGAGAGCCCCTACCTGTTGCACATAAGGCGATGAAGGTCTGAGCATGTTTTTTAATTACGTCACGGTGGCACTTGTCCATTGAGAGTCTGCTAAGAATTTGTTCTAAAAAATCATGAGGGGTCACTGCTGATAAGTCCCACTTCAATTTACTCAATAATAATGACTCCATGTCCTGAAAAACACAAAAGAAGAATTATTAAGTATTGTTTGTCAAGTTATCAAATGCTAACTTGTGAAATAATATCAGGTAAGCATTAATTGTACAACCGGTTAACACAAAAACTCTTCTGAGCTCTGCAATATTTATAATTTCATGTTGAACCAGGCCCTTTTGATAGGTCTAAATTGGTGTAAATTTATGTATTACTATTTATACTAATTTTAAACTGTCCCAATTTGAGACAGGAAAGATATGTACACAGTATAACAGGGCTAAACTGTTCGCCTCTGTGATGGTTCACTTTCTATCAGAGTGGTTCAATTTCTATCTGAGATTTGCTGGATTTCTTTTACAAGAGAGATGTAATAGAATTTGTTATAAATATGTAATGATAAATTAAAATCTTTGCACTTTAACATGTATGAATTACATAATGTTATTCAATTTTCAATATCAGTTTAAACCAATTAAAAATATCAATATATAAAAAATCTAGAAGAAAAAACCAGCCACTGAGTGGATTAAACAAATATTTGTATCCATATTATAAATAATTTGATGTTAGGTTTTACCTTTATCAACCAGCATTTTCATTACTTTATCAACTATTAAACCTTTGTTCAGTAACAACGATAGATGTCTACTGTATATACACAAGAGAGATGTAGTATACAGCACATTTAATTACCAGATATGTAGTGGAATGTAAAGCAAGTATTCGCTGCAGGCAAATGTCACTTTTTATATCATTACGTGACAATATTTTTTAAATAATAATACGATTGTATATATCTAATAAAGAATTTTATAAAAGGGTACTACTAGGCAGACTAGCCATCTCACGTTACACTAAGAGACAAAAAGTTAAAATTTTATGTTTTATTGATTTTTTCGTTTTCCTTCATGTGCAGTGCCTTGAAAAAAACCTGCACCTGATTAACATCAGCTTTTTTTCAATCAATACGTCATGACTTTCATGACGTCATAAATTCCAAGTATATTTGGCAAGGTTAAATGATCAGCTGTACTCTATGAACCCAAGAACGGTCGTTTAACATACTTATGTCGATGAAAATTTATGCCAAACATTGTAGTTCAAGTTGCCACATACCGTCAACATTGTATATGATATTGAATGATCCGTGTATATCACAAGTCGTTCTGCTGAAATTGGCGAAGTGTCTTTTAATTTGGATGCCACAAACATACTGCACGCTCCCAATAATTGAAGTCTAGTCCGTGAAATATCACACACTGATAAAAACCTGTCCAAGTAGTTCATTGATAAAGGAAACACCTCCTCTTCGCATGCTTGTTCGTCGCAAACCTGAAATGATACAGTAAAATATTGAATTAATCAACACATTCCATACCAAAGTCCTAAGAAAATGCATCATCAACTGTTTTGGAAATTCAAGTAGCGTTCATAAAAAGTAGGACCAAAAACGTTCTAGGCCTACTTTTCGAAACAATAATTATAATGTAATATTGATAAAATAATTATTAATAGATGAAATATTATCTATTTATGATAATCTATTTATATTTTTTATCTGTAGTAATTAAACAAGTTCAAAGCATTGGTTATGAATATATCATTCTTGATCAGTTCCCTCCAAAAACTAGTGACGACAAAAGAACGCTGTAATGCAATCTTGTAAAGTCGCGTTGCATAGTTGCAATTGCACTCTTAATATTTCATTTTACACCATATAAAAGGATGTGGTGCTTTCACGCCCATAAAAAACACGCAGTTGCAACTTGTATGCAACAAGTGTGCAAAACTGGCGCTCATAATTAGTTGCTTCAATGCCACCAATAAATGATCGTATAAATAACTGAAAAAAGTTAAATGAACAGTTTTATTCATTCAAACGCTCGAAACACAGTTTTTTCTTTTAGAATTTTAAGATAACATTTTAAAATGCTTAAAACTTTGATTATTTATTAAAATTATGAATAACTCAGTTCACGTCAGTTTTTTTTGTAAATTAATTATCCACATTACCTCTAACATCCACTGTCCGACCATTTGTCGCATGTATGGTTTAATGTCTGTTTGAACACATCTAAAATAATTTTGATTTGGGTGGTATCTGTCTTCGAGCGCTAATAAATTCTGTAATACTCGATTGTCGTTAAGAAGTACAGGGTCCTCATAAGCTCTTCGTGGACATTCCGCTTCTGTGCACATCAAATCCACGTCTCCCATACTTTCACTATATCCTCTTGGTAAAACAAGCAAAATAAATAAATACAAAATCCAAGCAAAGAAATAAATTAAATCCAAAAGCAAGAACAGTTTGGCCGGTTGACCATTTGTGACTGACAACACGTCGTACGTCTCTGACTTCCACCGACCAACAGATGGTGGTATTTACGAGCTCTTAGTATTGAGATATTTCGCGCATGCGTAGAGGGCGCTCAATAACGTACCGTTCAGATATCAGAAATCCGATAATAGGTTTGAGCGATTTTTGTCAATGATATTATAGTAGATCTATAGTAGATTTAATAGGAATATGACTTCAGGGTGCTAAATAAATGTTGGTCAAATGTATGTAAGATTTTAAAATAAACAAGTGAAAACTATCTTCCCACCTGTATTACATGAACACCCACTTTTTCATCATTGATATTAATTACAATGAACGATAGGATTTATTTTTATTTAAGATGATTTCTATGTCTTAAATATTACATATGAATATTCGTTTAATAAACATTAAGGAAGTATTCGAGTAAATGCTTAGTGGACAAAATTATGATTGTCTGCACTTAGTTCACTTAATCATATATGTGCAGATCAGAATTTGAGCGGCAAACTCGAAAATGCAGTAATGCACAAAGTTGCAAATAAATTTTGGACATGAATATACGTGGTCGCATGAGTATGTCTAACAGTTCGATGCATAAAATCAACAATTTCAAACTCGATTTTATTCGATTTTTTACTTTCTCCAATCCTTTGTGTTATACTGAAACTTTAATGTCATCTATATTTAGTTTTCCATGAAGTCGAGGTCAATATCCAACCGACCAATCAGCGTTCAGCACATGATGCGCAGCGATTTTATGAATGAAATGTGCAGCCAAGCGATTTTGGTATGCATGGGGTCGACAGGGTAACTTGAAACCGCGCCCCTATCCGTCAAGTTACAGCGGCAAACTCTCATTGGCTACACGGCGGTTGGAATGGGAGGGGCTAAATTTTTGTGATATTTGCCGAGTCCCTAAATGCTAGTTCAAAATGGCATGCAGTAAGCATACTTTACGTACATGCTATGCAAATGTATCGATAGTGTGTGTTTAGAAGACTTACACAACACCATCAATAACAAATATTTTACTGCTTGTAAAAATTGACTTTATGCGATTGTGTACATGTTTTAGACGTGTCACGTTATTGACTAACTATAGTGGCATGATATATTGTCCCAATTTGACAGTAATTTAATAAGAAACATCCTTTTCACCACTATTGTGATTAAATGACCAAACTGCCTTTGGCATAATTAAAAATCTCAAACATCAATATCTTAATTTTTACTTGTGCCAAGCGTAACACAATGACAGACCCTGAGGTTTTTTTTCGCGTTTACTATCGGAAGGGAAATAACTACTCATAACCCCTTTTCTCCCGATCGATTATTTAGCCAGACACAATTATCGCCCGTTAAAAGGGACCGAGATCAATACGTGTTATATACAAAACTAAAAAAGTATTGCCTCTTCGGCTGCCTCAAACTAAAATGTAACAAGCATTGCTGACTATAGAGAAATCGCCAGGATCATTCTTCTAAAACTGGCTGTTAATAAGCTGGACGAAACAAGAACATTTGTCTATTTTTTTCTTCTTCCGAAATCTTCATTTATTATCTTAATCAATTTTGGAGCAGTAATGAAGATGATGATTATGCAAAGATGAAAATTAAGAATTCGGTTTTAACTTATGCGCACAAGAAGCTCTGCATTATTCCATCATGAAATAAATGCTACTAGTATTTTTTTTAATTTGATATACCGTTTTAAAGTTTTTTTTAGGTTATCGTCAGAGAATTAAAATGCTGGATCTCTTTTGAGAACAATTTTTAAGAATGATACTCTCGCATTATAATCTTATAATTACTGTGTTGCGCAATTAGTACAATTACATACATGATATTGGAACTTTAATTGCCCTCGATACGTTTCGTGCATTCCTACAAAGTCAGGAAGAACAAGAGATTTAAATGGAATGGAATGTAAATACAGTGTGGAACTCCCAGGCACTCAAATATACACGTAACAGATAAAGAAGATGGTTCCTAAAAGACAGTCAATTATTCGGGACTGGTTCAATAGTTTTACTATACAAATATTGGCGTATAGTAAACAAAGTCGCGAAGAATTTGAAACTCGATAAATACAGATACATATTTACTTATTGTTTGGTGTCAATACCCGATCGATTGTTGTCTTACTATATACCATTGCTAATTGGCATTCCGTCTTCTGTAATTGCAGATAAGTAGACATTAAAACCGAAGGCACTGACCGAATATTTGACTGATTGTCAATAACTTCAACACAACTCATGAATCCGATGATTAAGGATTACTGATCAAAAACAAACGCAAACAGTTTTCGCTTTTTCTAAATGTGTATAATGAGTATTAATTTCTAAAAGACGTCAATTTCGATGATCTTAAAAATAAACAAGTGCACGGAAGTCTAATTACTGGAACTAATATATATATATATATCTGTTTCGCTGAGCGCCTTTTTATTTTTCCAACTACATGTTTATCGTGTGCCTTCTTTCTCGTCCACTTTTTCTCTCGATTTTATTTCTTAATACACAAATTCAACTCAAATCGGTACACTTATGTTATTTGAGCTTGTGTACATTCGACCTTGAAATTGCTTATATCATTTTGCGTCTTTTTAAGACAAGGTCACTAGATCTATCCAAATATGTCTATGAACCTATGAGTAGGCCGTGAAATTGAAGACGAAAGTGTTAACCGACATAATGTTGCGATATTTTGATTACAGTAATATAACATTTCATACTAATTCATAAGCGATAGATATAGTAAATAATCAAAACAATGCGGCTGATTGAAATTACTCAACCGGAATCCTTCGGTGTTGGACGAGAACAATAAAAAAGTATATTTCAATGTCTCATTTCACTAATGTAGGTGGTAAAAAAAAGAAAAAATATCCCAATCTGGGAACCAAATTGTAAACTATTATCTCTTCATACACATTAATTAATCGAGTATTTACTCATGCCGTACGTCGCCTTGGTCCTGCTTGGTTGTACAAAAGATACATTTTGGCACCACGTTTCGAGTGTTTTGAAAGACGAGATTTCTTTAAATAATGGCATTGTCTTACAACGAAGGCACTGAAATTAATATCTCTTCGAGAAATCTGGGCCAACAAAGTAGTGAAATTCTGTCCGGTATGGAAATTAAGTCCACAAACACATTCGTATTTGTTCTGACAGGGACCTTGAAAGGAAACAATCTTGTTAACATGGCCTGCATTGTTATGTGCTATTTTTAATGCGTCTTTAACATTGCGTCAGGTAGAGTGCGCTTAGGCCAGAATATTGTATAGTTACACACACACGAGTTCATCTGAACCTTGTACAAATCCTCTATCTTTATTTCGTATAAGCCTTTTCACTTTGACTGAAAGAATTAAATATTCATAGACGTATAACTTTTCTTTTATTTAAAAGCCTAATTGCTTTTTTATGTTTCCTTTGCTGCAGATAGTTGATTTCCTTAATAAAATCGTCTCATCATTAATGGGTGGGGACATGAGTGAGATTGATAAAAAATGCAACATTAAACGCCGAGTTGCAAAAGTATCTATTGCAACTTTTGGCGTAATCGATCAAGTGAACAAGCGTAGAACTTTCTTATTACTTTAAAACTGTCTTCCCAGCTATAGATCGGATGGGATAAAATCAAAGATTTCCCATGCGATTGCGATTTGAGACGTTTACGCAGTAGACTGTACCGTAAATCGTCAAGAATAATCCAAGATAAATCTTCAAGTGACAATATTTACTAGGGCCATCGAGTGATAACAATGACACCCAAGCTTCAAGCGTCTGACAATCATGGGACACGGATTAACAATCAAACACCCTAATCACCCGAAATTACTCGCTAACAACCGCACTATAGATGTTTACAGACCTACATAAAAGAGCTGATTACTGGTGCAAAAGGTGTTGAAACAACCAATCTTTCTTGTCAATCCGGCGCACCAATTCTATTTAATCGATTATGCAATTCTGTCATCGTTTCTTATACAAGAAGTATGCGAATATACGTTGAGTAAACACATCGGACAAAGCGACATTTACCGGAAACTAGTTACTGGCGCCATTTCGCATTTTTTCCTAATAAGAAACAATTTCTAGACCTACACATGGTAGACATTTTTTACGGATTACCGGTAATTCTTAAATAAGGTTATTTACATTCTGATTTCGATATCAATATGTTAATTTCATAGCTATTGTATTGGGCGGTCTATAGATATGTACTTAAGCAAAGCGTTCATATTCGACAAACTTTAAAACATGCACGCATAAATACGTCGGACGAAGATCGAAATAAGAGACAACTCGGTTCCCATGGTGATTTTTGTTCACAAGGCTTAAAGAGTACCGGCCCTTGATTGATCCTTTCCGTCAAAGATTTTCATTTGCGTTGAGAAGCAAAATACACATATGCAATCTCCTGTACCGAACGTCCATCCCTCGCCGCGAAGAACGTATTTGTTTAGTTTTTAATTACTTCAGATAGGCGTTAATGTATTGCCAGCTATTGTATATTGAATAACTTAATAGCGTCATAAAGCTTTTTATATAAGTTACGTAACTGTATACCAAAAAGGTACTTAAGGAAATCAATATACCCATTTTCAATTCGTAAAACTTGCCGTACCCAATACCAAACTATAACACAACTATATTCTTTATGGCTAAAATTCGATACAATTATTGTATGCTTTTCAGACAATATTTTAACAACCTAACACCAGATTGCGCAGATGCTATTATAAGCGTTGTCGTTTTAAAGCGAAGAAATTCGTTGGTAAATCACACGTGACGAGCATTTTCCCCCCAAAACGCATCGAAATTGTGAACTACGGAATTATCTTTGGTTCACTTTTTCACACGTTGAACATGGGGCCTTAGACCTTTGCGTTACCGAAACACATACTGGTGTCAAGTTGGAGCATTTGCTGCTTCACGTGAAACGAGACCGCGTTACTCTCACGCGTCACGTGCAACATATGTCGCGTCACGAAAACGTGTGACTGCGTTAGGTGGTCCGCAAGGTGACAGAACTACGAAGGTTGCCAATTTAGTCTTCAGCTGAGAGTAATGTTTTTTTTTTCGGTTTGTACGTGTTGTTTCGAATTTTTTGTTTGTTTCAGTCGTACTTGGAAAAAGTTTTTACGCATCAATCTAACCAGTCTTTTCAAGTATGTTTATTTATCAGTGTATTTTTTTACAGATTAGTCGTCATTATTAACTCGCATTTTTGGTCACGTTTTTATGAGTGATCATACATAGAATATTGAATGTGTTATTAGGTGTACATATGTACCGGCCTGCGTGTATTCTTGTAAAATTTTGATGACATTATAATTAAACCTCGCTCTGAGAAAACGGGGCTTAATGCATGTGCAATCCATACAGACTAATCAGGGTCGACAATTGTATGGTTTTTATGATTTTTCGTTTAGTTTAGACGGAAAGCGTCGTCCCTGATAAGCCTTTGCGAACCGAACAAGCTAATCCGGGACGACGCTTTACGCACATGCATAAAGCTCCTTGTTTACAGAGTGCGTCTCAATTGCATGGGATGTCGTGGTTGAGGAAGGGTGGATACAAGCACCGTTACTTGTACATTTGCCTCTTGTATTGAGTTTATCTCTGTTCGAAACGAAGTTTGCAAACTATTTTTATTAAATCCTAGTTGCAATTAATGGTTCACGGGACGAAAATTAAACAATATGGTCACCATTATGATATTGCGACTTAATTCATACATCACAGCAACGTACGTTCTGCAAAAAGGGAAAAAAACAACAACAACATGCTAATATATGTTTGTGACATATGCACTTAAATATGGAAGACAACAACAACGAGTGTACACAAAACTCACTACCAAAACATCAATTGCATGCTAATAGATTTTTGAATTAACCTCTACTTGAAATGATAGTTGGGAAGAGATTTGAATTACAGGTTATAGATTCAATTCATTTTCATGTAAGGCATATTAAATGCCACTATGAGTATTAATAGTATTGCTTAACTCTGAATTCACATTGACATGTATACTTATATTTAGAAAACAATAACAACACCTAAAATTCACAAATAAAACAACAGGCACATGCTAATAATTTGAAGTTGTTTTTTATCATTCTTAAACCAGCAATAACGTTACTATGGTTTTGGCCTACTTTGTTAAAAGTTTTAAATTAAATATGTTAAAACGTGATTTGTTACATAGTGAGCAGATTTTATATCTTATAGTATCTCTACCATTCCAGTTTCACGAGCCTTAGCAACAGTGGCGATTAAATATATTTGTTTGTATTTCTTTTTTTTCGGCGGGGGAACGGGATTACCCAATCGGTGCAAAACACCCCACCAAAACACCCCACCAAGACACCCCACCAAAACACCCCACCAAAACGTAGGTGCCGATTTCACACTTTCACGCGACGACATCTCACTTATATGCGACGACCTCGCTCTCTCACGCAGCATCTGGCTTCAAACGAACGTGTACTGTGAAGTAGAAAGGTGCGAACCGGAAGTGTGAAGTAGGTACCGCGTGGGTACGGTGCTAATCATTTTGCTTAAAATGTGGAGTAACGATTCTAGCATAAACCCATTTATGCCTAGTGGACTCTCCCATCCTTCTAAATTGGATCAGTTTATTTCCAAAATTAGGGATGTCTAGTATATTTGTTTCTATATTTAAAATATTTCTTACAGAAATTCCTTTAAGCAAACAGCGCAGACCGTGATGAGACGCCGCATCATGGGTATACGCTGTTTGCAAAGGCCTTTTTTTTCTAGACGCTAGGCATTAATGGGTAAAGATGATACACCAAGAAACAAAGAGCAGATACAATTCATAAAGGCAAGAGACGAGTTATCTTATATATGTGTAAAAGTTTCCCTCACAACCCTTCGTTTATTATTGAAAAATATTAATTAATATACATGTATATATATTTTTAAATTAAGAAAACAGACTATATATTTGTTAAAATGTTAAAAGCGAAACACCATAAGGCATTCGTTAAATGGTTGAGGCAAACGGTGTACGGAAGAAACCGCCTCCGGAAGAAACACCCTTTCAAAAAAACGGCATAGCGGAAGAAACCCCCTTTCAAAAGTTGCATAAGCGGAAGAAACACCCTCGCTTGTTTTGCATATGCGGAATAAACCCCCTTCCATAGCGGAACAAACCCCTTCCATAATTAAATCATGTGTATTCAAAATGTGAAAGGGGGTTTCTTCCGCTATGCCGTTTTAAGGGATTCAAGTAAGAATAAGAAAGACATTTTGAGTATGCACGTTTTTGTCAAATATTTATGAAATTATATAAAATGTGTTAAAAAACGATATGTATTCGTACGACACACTAACACTAACTGCGATCATAATAATAAGACGAATGATTCGGTATTGTAGGAAAATATGTACGAAATATCTTCGTCACAATCGGCTCGGGTCGCTTATATGTCTTTGCTGCGTTTTATGAAATTCGTCTTCAACGTATAATTTTTCTTGCCTATTTTGTGTTATTGTAACGTATTTTTATCAATATAGTACAATTTAACATTTAATATATTAAAATATAATTTAACGATATAAAAATCGTATAATCTAACTTTAACGAGTGCAAGACAAATTCACAAGAGCATCTCATCATTAACAACTTGTGAATAAACTGCCGGTACACTTCTTTAATCAGCACAAAGCTGTTTGGAAATATATTTTCGCACCCTCATTTAATTATATTCAAGGTCCTTTAATGTACTGGCCATTGTGGATAATGATGAGAAGTTGTGTCATGATCGGCGCCTTTCATTCATTTCCAAAAAAGTGCGGCTCATGTGAATTTATGTACAGGTATGACAATTGAACAAGTTTGTAATCATTTAAATCATAACCATTTACTATGAGGCTGCTCCTTTTAATGCAAACAAACTTAGCCTTAAAATGATTTACATGTGCAAATATGTTTCATACGCTGGCATAGAGGTGACATTCACTTCTCTTTTTTAAAATTGCTCTCCTCTTTTTTCTATCTCGTGGCCACGAGTTAGCTATGTCGTGGCCACGAGATAGAAAAAAGAGGAGTGCAAAACTAAACAAAAGCGGTGTACAATTAAAAAAAGAGCGGTGCAGTAAATAAAGGCAGAGTGCATTAAACAAAAGAGGAGAGAATTTTCGCTATCTCGAGATCCCGAGTTAGTCAGCCAATCAAATTTTGCGAAACATGTGTAAATATTCTGTACGCATATATATAGCTGGTCAAAGCAGGCAAGGCTCTGATATAACATAACATACTACTATTACTACTACTACTACTACTGCAGCTGCTGTTGTTGTTGTTTAAAAAAAGAGAAGTGAATGTCACCTCTATGCCACCGTAGTTTCACGATGGCATGTATTCTTTTTTCCATTAGTCCATTCGTTATCATTGTTCATTAGACCCTAAACCCCTTTATTGCAAATGTTATGGTGGACCCAATTTTAAAAACACAGATTATTTCAACCCCATTTTAAATAATATTTCTGTTTGCTTGTAAAGCATTTTTCGTTCTCTTGATTGTTCGACACTTCAGCCGCCTGTCGGACGTATCTTCATTGAGACACGTTCGTTCTTATTTATTTGCAATATTCAATGCAAAGAACTTTTGGAAATAAAATGAGAACCCTCGGCATTCCAAGACTTTCAGTTTTATAATACACGTGGGCGATACGACCTACGTAAGCAAAATTAATTATAAATGACATATACAAGCAATAAACGTTCCATTACACATTCAATAGATAATTTTCATAAATTTTAATTTAATTTCATAAGAGTACTAAGCGATCGAGTATGAAAAGGATTTTTTTGTAACCCAAAACATTTCTTTGACACTGAGTGAGAAGAAAGCGTTTCTACACTTATTTTTGAATCAAAAGGTTAAATTGAATTCGAGGCATGCGGCTGTTGATATTTATTTATTGTCAGTTCTTATAGATTTCCTATTGATTACACCCCACATAAAACAAGTTATATTTGTTTGTACATTTATCGCTGTCGACCCACGTCAATGAAACTAGAGTAAAGAAAACAACGAAAATGGAAAGCAAATAATACACAAGTCTTATTAAGCAATCTATATTCGCTAAGCCGCAGCAATCTATACTATATATAATCTCCGCGCTCTCAATCGTTCTATAGCTCTATTAAAATGCTGACTTGATAGAACTATACGTCCAAAAGTGCTTATCGGTCGTAATGAATAGGGTCGCTTATTATTCATTTATTTCAATCTATCAATTCATTTTATTTATTCACTCATTCATTACATGATATAGAGTTGCGTTTGGCTTCCTTGGGATAGGAGTGTCTAGCTGTAAGGACGGGTAAACGCGCTGTGAATCCATTGGAATGGGTAAGTATGGGAGGCGTATTTAAGTTGCGAACACATCATTAGGGGTCCTGAAATTTTAAAGTTTTCTTTTCGAAATAAGCTTTTTTAGTAAACTCCCTACCAACTCTCCACCGTTCTACTATTCTTTGACCACCTGCCTTCGCTTGTATCAAACAAAAATATGCATGCGCGGTATAAATGAAGAAATTTACTACTAAATGAAATATTGAAAAAAAATTGTTTAGTTGTAATGCATTAATTATTGTCTACGTATAACATGTGATGCATATTGAAAGCTTAATTTCAAAAGCACGTTGTAAAGTGTTTTTTGCTTTTAAACAATTTCATTGCATTTCAAATGTGTAATTTATTTTAATTCCGGTTCATCATCCAATTGGATAAACCATGTATTTTGTAAACAATTATACATTTCACCCTTGTCGTCAACTTCTCACAACGATATTACCACACACCTACTCTTCTTAACACTAAGAACATCTACTCCTCCTAGTCAATTTTTTCTACAACCAATGCTCTTTACTAATGTAGACATACTTTATTAATTATTAATTATTTCAAAATTTTCCATACTTGTTTCTGTGTTCGCTCTTTTTCCTAACTCTTTGGGAACATGCTCGTTCCTTTAAGTGAGCCGTGATTTTAAGGCGGAATAAACAACTTTTCCAATTTTTTTATTTACTTTTGTCAAATTGATAATGTTTGCTAAACAACTTTTACAGTGGAATAAATAATTTCACACTTGTCACGAATATTTGAAATTCTACAATAAACAATAATAAGACACCAAAAATAAAATGATCTGAGCTGTGAAGGTAGCAAAAAATTGTTTATAACGATAACTTTTTTTCTTTGACGACTCGGATATTGTGTGTTACTGTAGTTCGACACAGTTTTACATGACATTGAAATAAAGTATTGAAGAGAACGTTTAGGTTATCTGAGATTTTAACACTCTGTTATCAAAGGAACGATGAATGAGTTGTTTGAATTTTTTTATTCCTTTTTATGATTTGTAAGAGCTGAGGGACTATATCTCATGAAAGGTCAACGACCGCTCTTCCATGAACATTGGCTCTGACAGAGTAAAACAGACAAAATATAGGTGGACTTCTTTTGCGGACAAACCATTTTATTATTATCATGTCATCGAACATGCGTTGTCGAAATAAAGCCCCATAACTTATAGTCTATGTTTCAGCAGTGATGGAAAAAATGTTAGCAGCAGTATGGTGATGTCATTGCGAATAATCTTTTGATGACGTCATTTTATTTTTTAAGATAAGGACATCGATGTAAACGATGTGTTCAAAAAAATACCAAGAAAGACATATAGATCAACCATTACTTGCTCGGCCTTAAAAAAAAAAAACGTTTGCTATGACAGACCACACTTGATGAAATAACAGACATTCAAATGTATGCATGTACAGACAAATCAAAGACCTATAGAATACATTAGACCTATAGAATACATTGTATTTTATAGGTATTCGGACAAAGCAACGCATTGTATACGACATTACTTATGTTTACAACAGGGCATGTGTATCCGGGTATCAATGCAAATTCTTGATTTATTACGGTTTCTATGAAAAGATTGCTTTCGTACGAAAATTCGATATACAATATTTTTTTATCACACTAGGATATGCTCTTTTTATTTAAATTTACCTTTGATTTGAAACGTGGTAATATTGTTTTGATTTCTAAATGCTAAACAAGCGGTTTAACCTGTGATCGAATGCCTTTATATACGTGTAATTTTCGTACTTTTATGCACAAGCCCAAACGGTAATTTGATCAAACTAATCTAACAATCATTTTATGGTTCTAGGACCTCATCTATTTTTCCTTTGTTTGTTCAGTTTGAGCTTTTGGAGAATGCGGATGTTTCGGTTCCGATGGAAAGGTAGCTTATGACAGTGTCTATTTAAGAGGTCACTGTTTTGTCCGCTAATTCTACACTTTCAGATAAGGTTTTGAATACTGTAGCTTTTGAAGATAACGTTATCGCATACTAACTCGTGGTAACATGTAAACAAACGTGTTGTACGGGGAATTAGCTCAAGTGGTAGAGCGCTCGCTTAGCATGTGAGAGGTAACGGGATCGATACCCGTATTCTCCATAGCATTTTAATTTCGTACAATTATCTCCAACAAAATACATGTAGCAAAAACAAATTCTCTTCTGCAATTCTGCATTATCTTTGTGTCGGAATATATATCTTGTAGCTTTATCAATACATATTTTAAACAAAAATGTAAGCAAATCGTTTCTTTTACAAATCAATTAAATCGTTATACATGCATAACCAGATTATCCAGTTGGCATTTACAATATTTTGTAAAACGAAACGGGTTTTGCACACCTGCCGTAGAAAGAGCTGACGTCATGTATAACATGACGTCATGAGCCAAAGTAAATTGAAGTTTGTTTCGCAAATCAGGACCCATGCTCGCGTTAAAGAAACGAACGAGTTTTCAGTTCACTGTTTGTTCTTTCGCAGGGCATACGTACGGTGGCACTAAGGTGACATCACCGCTCCAAAAAAGGCGGGAAAACATAACTTCCAAAAAAAAAAATTAACTCGGGGAAACACAAAATAAGTCTGTTTTCAGGAGTTATTTTCTTTTTGACGACGGGAAAACAAAAGTTCTGTTTTAAAGTCTTTTTTTTTTTGGAGCGGAAAACACAAGTTCTGTTTTCCAGTCTCTTTTTTTTGAGACTTGAAAACACAATCGCTATATTGCGCGCACAAGATAATCGGCCAATCACAGACGCGGATTATATGGAGGGAACATTTGAAAACGTCCTAAAGGCAAGTTCTGATATAACAAAACATACTACTACTACTACTACTACTACTACTACTACTACTACTTCTACTACTACTACTACTACTACTACTACTACTACTACTACTACTACTACTACTACTACTACTACTACTTCTACTACTACTACTACTTCTACTACTACTACTACTACTACTACTACTACTACTACTACTACTACTACTACTACTACTACTACTACTACTACTACAGCAGCAGTATGGACATTCAAAGTTTCCTTATTTTAATTTGATTCTTTTTACGCTGAAAATCAGTAGTAGTAGAAGTAGTAGTAGTAGTAGTAGTAGTAGCAGCAGCAGAAGCAGCAACAACAGCAGCAGCAGTAGTAGTAGGAGTAGTAATAGTAGTAGTAGTAGTAGTAGTAGTAGAAGTAGTAGTAGTAGTAGTAGTAGTAGTAGTAGTAGTAGTAGTAGTAGTAGTAGTAGTAGTAGTAGTAGTAGTAGTAGTATGTTTTGTTATATCAGAACTTGCCTTTAGGACGTTTTCAAATGTTCCCTCCATATAATCCGCGTCTGTGATTGGCCGATTATCTTGTGCGCACAATATAGCGATTGTGTTTTCAAGTCTCAAAAAAAAGAGACGGGAAAACAGAACTTGTGTTGTCCGCTAAAAAAAAACAAACAAAAAAACGTGAAAACAGAACTTTTGTTTTCCCGTCGTCAAAACAAAACTCCTTTTTTGGCGACGGGAAAACATAACTTGTGTTTTCCCGACTTTTTTTTGTGGAGCGGTGATGTCACCTTAGTGCCACCGTACATACGTGATATAGGGTCATTTCAGGTAAATTATTTAGTGCGGCAAAACACGTTCCAAATATCAACTTATCGCGGTATGTCTAAACACTCAAGGTATTTATTATATTTACTTGTATGTAAGAAATCGGGACAATTTGCACCCATTGACACTGATACACCTATATAGGACATGAAAGGATGTTTATTCTGAAACGTAGACTTGATAAATGTAAATAAAAGGTGGTATTGTCACGTGAACAGTGCGTCCGTAAAGGTAAAGTTCATAGCCGAGTTTGTGCGGGCATTAGGTCCGAAAGTCCGTCTTTTTTTAGAAACAAAAATACTGAATTTCAATAACTTTATAAAAGTACATACGTTAGAGTGCGAGCTTTTGACTGCTATCATGGGTCAAGAATGGTTCGCCTTCAAGAGAAATACGCACTTTGATTTCGGCGCACACACAATAACCAATATAACAGCCTATTAGTCTGAGCGGTAGTTTTAATGACATAAACATTTAAGAAAACGTGTTAATTTATATTATTTTGTATGTAATATATTAACAAAACATAGTAGGACATAACTTAATGCGACAGATCATTAACAATACGACACCGAGATATTATTTACTTACGCACAAGGTGCAGCCTTTAATATGTTTGTATAAACGCTTGACGGTTGACCACTTGACTTTTCTTGTCACGCCATTACAAACGACTTGTTTAATCAAAACATTAAACGACCTGTACAAATCTTCGATGTCATTCCGGAAATCTCGTGATCATGTTGACCAGCGTAAGAGGTTTTAGTCTTTCTCAAAAAGAGGACTATTTTTAGCTTGTTTTAATATTAGCATTTCTTTCCGCCTCTCGATGGAGTTTAATCGCTTAACTCCGTATTTGCCAATCGATCACACCCCATTCGTCAAAGGTTATCTAAGGCATGTGAGCAATTTGAGCATTACCTATATTTGTAAAGATTGCTTCTCCGTTGCCGCTTCCAAAATTAAATCATTTCGCCGTATTTGCAAATGAAGGCCAAACGAAATTTGACACTTGCTTTCTTAAATTATACAAAAATAAACGTCTATAATTTGGCTCATAGCACTAATGGATAAAGAAAGTACATTATTATGCTCTGAATTCCAAGTAATTTCAATAAAATTATTTTTTTTCTTCAGTTTTTCTTTATGTTGTAAAGGACGCATGGGTTGTTCGCATAAATTATGATAAGTGGTTAAGAACAAATATGAAACATGAAAATGTCTGTTTTATTTATACATTTTTTTACATGTTACTTATATGACACAGAAAAAAACAATGTGTTTTCCCATAGTATCGTGGTACGACAATCACGCATGTAGGACTTAAAAACAACATCCAGACCGTACAAAAATGGACATTCAAAGTTTCCTTATTTTACTTTGATTCTTTTTACGCTGAAAACCAGTATCGTGTTTATATATTTTGGGAAAAACAGCTGAATCACGCAGGTATTTATTAGAAATATTATAAATCAAATAACACCCAATCTTATTTGATTCGCAATTATTCGCTTTTCATGTGCGACCATTTCGATCCAAAAAGAACCATTAAACTTTCCTGCCAACTTATACGCAACTGTATGCCGTACGACGGAGAGAGAGCACGTAGTTAAACGATAAGACATGACATATTTTTGATCATTTTTTCAAAGTGTTATTGTGATCCTGATTGTAAGGGCCGACTTTGGCTGACGTTCACGGTCTTTAAAAAATGTTACCAATTGAACATAATTTTTAATGTCGGTGTCATATACTAGTAATCGATTTATGAAAATTAGAGGCCATCATATCGGATGTATGTGTATCCATGGTTCCGTGTTTTATTTTCACCGCATGCGATTCAAGTAATTAGGTCGTGCATAAACATATAGGAATAATGCGACTCCAGAAACATTAGCAGGAGAGAAGCTTTTATAAAATCTACACCCGCTAGTCTATTACTTGGTTTTATCTTGATTACGAAAAAGACGCATGTATGCGTGGATTACGTTGTCGTTATACCTACGGTAATTCAGTTTTATTTTTGTGTAAACATTGGAAATTATTATTCGTTAGGATCTTAAATTTGCTTAATCGCCAATTCGACTGACGAAATAAACGAAAAATAATGCCTGACGAATAATAATGGTTTCACAGTATTTAATGCAAGTGACCGATACAGCACAAGACAATACATTCAACACGACAAAAACATCAAGGGTCTCCGGCTCTGGATATTCAATACAAAGCATACGGCATCATTGACAGTTCTCACGAATGTTCTCGCTAAAAATAACAGCGAAACTATGTGCAAAATTCACGTTGCCGTACTCGGAAATATATGAAAATATAAAGCAAATATATGTTGTATATCATTTGTAGTTCTCACGCATGTATTCGCTTGAACAACACCGAAACTTAATCCAAAATGCACTTGGCCACACTCGGAAAGAGTTCGATTATAGATAATGTACAAATCACTTTCGGATGATAAAGCTTTTTTGCGCCTGTTGATAAAATTGTGAGCTTACGTGAATTGGCTTTTTTTCACCACGTACTTATGTAAAGTATTAATGTTTTCAACCCATAAGATTCATAAGTTATCTATAGTTAATTGAAATCAAGTGCGAAGAGGTGTTGATCTTTCGATTTAAGGAATGTTCGAATGATATTACTGATTATGTCTTTTTTAACAGCACTGTACATAAGCAATAAGACCTGGGCCCATATAATAAACAATTGCACCCATTTTATTCAGTTATAAAAGCCGTCAAAAGAAATCCCATGTTTAAGTTTAGAACTTTTAGCCCATATCTAAATGGTGCTAATTTTAAAATGGGAATTAGTAAAATATCTGTTATTACCGTCGTAATTCAATTTATTATTGGTAGGTGTCTACATAATTTTACACGTCTCGATTTGACTTAAAATTTATAGATTCGAAAAGAATAAATTATATAGAGTTAGTTTAAGACTCTCGTCTTTTGACAATAAAATAAAAGTTAGAAAAGTGGAATAGAATACATGGTTTCCAGTAGAATACATGTTTTTTTTAAATAAACTTTATTGGACATTACTTGGACGTTATATCTTAACAAACTACCACATTAAAACTACAACAACAACGTCATCCACTGCAAAACCAATTTCACATCGATTGTAATGCAGCGCGTTCGCTGGTCTACTTAAAATAGAATAAAAAACTGACACAAAAACAAAACACATTAGAAACAATATTATAGTACATAATAAATTACATTCTCTTTCACACGTCGTATTTTTTATAACCGGAATGCTTTCGTGTGTTAACTCATTAATCACCTCTACGCCTAGTTCGATGACCTGATCATTTGCATTTCTCTTTTGCTTAAACAAATTCCTTTCACACTTGTAGCGGTTGGGTTTGTCCTCTGAACACTCTAGAAGGCCGCGACAGACATTCGATTCATTCAAATGCCACTTTTATAACGGCTGATTACTTTAAAGTAAATTAACGTTGTTTCATTGAAGCTTTTATGATCTTGTTTTGACATTTATCAGGGACCATTTCGACATTTACCTTTATCCTGGTGAAATATATAGGCTAAAGGTTATGTTGAAACGAATTCAAACACGAAATGTGTTTATAATTCCGAGACATACACACGTGCACCTTTTTTAACTTAAAGAATAAAGACGATTTGAACACATCATTCTTAACGTCTAAACTTTTGCTATTTTATTGACGCTTTCATTCTGTTTTGAAAAAAACATCAGAAGTTGGTTTTCAACGACTAAAATTAGTTTACATACGATGGTCCAAAGACATACATTTATTTTATGCTTTCCGGTGGTTTATAGAGAAATATCAGTGAAATAAAACTGATAATTGCACTGTTTCAAACAGTGAAAATTATCAGTGAACATTATTAATAATTTTCACTGTTTATTGTGAAATGACGTCATTGTTTTGACGAAATGACGTCATTATCACAGCGAAATTCTTTAGTTTAACTCTTTAACAGTGTATATAAACTGTGAAAAAAAGCATAAAATAATAAGAAAATTTGTTGGATTCGGTAGAATATCGATTTTATTTCACTCGTGATCATAGAAAATATATATTTTCACTCGTGGCTGCGCCACTCGTGAAAATGTTATTTTTTATGATCACTCGTGAATTAAAATCGATAAACCACCGAGTCCAACAAATATAATTGCCTTGCGCGTTTACGGCCTTAAACAGAATCACGAGATACGAACGAGCCATTTCCGTAAGATGCGCAATTATGTCAGACTGTAAGAAATGGAATATACCAACCGTTGCGTCAGGCTGCCAGTGAAGCAAATTACATGCCAACCACTATGTCAGACTGTTAGAAATGTAATATACCAACCGGTGCGTCAGGCTGCCAGAGAAGCAAATAACAATGCCAACCACTATGTAAGACTGTAGGAAATGGAATATACCCACCGTTGCGTCAGGCTGCCAGAGAAGCAAATAACAATGCCAACCACTATGTCAGACTGTAAGAAATGGAATATACCAACCGTTTCGGCTGCCAGAGAAGCAATTACCATTCTAACCACTATGTCAGACTGTTAGAAATGTAATATACCAACCGTTGCGTCAGGCTGCCAGAGAAGAAAATGACAATGCCAACAACTATGTCAGACTGTAAGAATTGGAATACAAAATGTATACCAACCGTTGCGTCAGGCTGCCAGAGAAGCAAATAACAATTCGACCACTATGTCAAACTGTAAGAAATAGAATATACCAACCGTTAGGGCAGGCTCCCAGAGTAGAGAATATACCAACCGCTGAATCAGGCATCCAGAGAAGAGAATATGCCAATCATTAAGTCAGGCTGCTTGAAAATGGAATCTACCAAGAAAAGAGATTTTTTGACCGATGCGTACGGATACGTTATGATGCAAAATAATCGAATATGACCACCGTTGCGTTTGGCTGCCAACGATGAGAATATACAATCTATCGTGTCAGGAAACCAGATTAACAAATGTGCTAAGGCCAGAATTTTTTAATAAAATGATTTTCGGACCCGCCGACTCCAATTTTTGGCGAAACCAAAAACAAACAAACTTTTTTTTTCGGATGCCAAAAAGGGGGCTTTTAAACACGAAACGCTTGCCGGGTTTTAGAAAAAGTTCAAATGAGTTATAAATCATCATAGTAAACCCAGTTTTAATTACCCACATTAATACGTGAACCTCCTTCATCGTGTACATGTGCTTGAATTTACCAACAGCTACGCCATCATTGTTTGTGCAAGAAGTTGAAGAACGCTACAACGCTTTCATCAGCAAAGTCTGCTTATTTCTCAATAATTATGCAACCGTCAAATGAAAACCTGAATGGAATCGATTTGTAAGTAAATATTTTGTTGTTTTATTTTACAATTTTATAAAATTGATAGTATAAAAATTACTTAAAATATTATGAAAGCAATAAGAAAAGAACGATTACAATTTAACAGGTGCTCGCAATGCGAAACCCATTTACGCTAATCAACTTTAAACATTCCATTTTACGCACAAATACGGTCAAATTTTAGAGAATACAATTTTATGTGTTGTTTAATGTAGTTGTTTTGACGAATTTGTGCATATAATATGTGTTTTTTAGTTATTTTAAATGGGTACGAAACTTCGGTTTTGTTCCGAACTGGTTCGTACCAAAAGTTCAAAAATCGCAAAACAAACTTTTAAAACGATTTAAAACCATGAATGTCCAAATAAAATAGTCAGGTTTATGGGGGTGATTATCGGATTTACAGCTCCTTTATGACATTGAACTATCAATAATGTTATCCTGGGATAAACTGTCACGAAGATCAATAGTTATAACGATTATTAGGGACGCTATTTCTTTAATCAATACCATCACAAAAACACATGTTAACTTGCTTCAAAAGGCGTTTGTGTTTAACAGTTCCATTGTTAAACTGTTCTGGGAACGATATATTTTAATTAAGATACCAAGTATTTCTGAAATCAAAAGTAGGTCCTTCACTCGAAGTACTATATTTCGGATATGTTAAAATTCGGACATATATAAAGTTAGTGACATTTATGTGTTGATTTGTTGTATATAGTTTGTACAAATATGTTTTGTGTTATTTCAGACAACAAGCATGGATGGTGGCAATTATGCTGGGCCTTTCTGTCAAGAATTAGATGTGAAAAAATATTAATTTAATTGAACCTGGAAATTAACCACCACAACTAACAGAAAACCTTTTAACAAAAGGTGTTGTTTAGAATTTGTGAAATTTGATAATAAACAGAAGTTGATGTATATCATGTCCAAATGACCAAATGTATAAACTGTTTAACAATTTGAATTGAGATGCTTTATTTTCTGATGTTTTATTTATTTTTCCTTTCAGATGATATATATATTTGTGTGATTCTAGGTTTTTATAAATAATTCTGAAACATTTATGCAGCGTACTGTTACATTATTGTTAACGTTATTATATTATGTCGGTTATCTGGTTTATCAAGTGGAAAAAATGTTATTAATATAAAAATAAAGCTTTTAATATTAAGACTTATGAAGGTACTTATTATTATTTATGTATTAACATACTTCTCAGAATAATAAAAATATAGTAAATGCCATTATTCATTAATGTAGGAAGGTTCCTTAAATGATTGTCCTTATTGATTAAGTTTGAATTACGGGTGGTTTTCACACCGCGATAAAGTGGCGACAACTTTTTTGGGGCCAGTGAAACCCCTGAAAAGCGTTTTATTATGCTATTTGTATTTGTCTGCGTTATTGATTTTTACTGGACAATAAACTATAAATGTTTCTTTTAAACCTCAATAGCTTTTTGGTTGTTTGTTGAGATAAAGTATTTTTAATGCAATATATGGATTTCTTGTGAAAAAAACATAAACAAATCTCCAAAAAGTTTATTATAGAAAAGTGAAAAAATTGCATAACTTTTGAACTAGTTAAGATATTATTTAAATTCAAACTAATTTAAAAACTCCACGTCAAGACCTACATTCTGATTATGATCATTTTGCACATCAACATGTTTGAAAAAAAAAATCACTGTGGTTGCTTAGTAAAAAGAACTTCATACCATACCATTTTTAAAATGAGGGCATATTTGGTCACCATCTTTTTTTTTCTACCCGACACCTTTAGAAAAAAATCCGAAAATCATTTAAAAACAAATTTGGCCTAATATATGAGTCTTTCTAACATATAACACAATGTGATCGTTCTGCAGTCAGGCGGCCAGCTCATGTGCGCATGCTGTATGAAAGAATTGGTATGTTCTTTATTTTTGATGTCAGCATTTCTCGATTTAATAGACTTAAAGTGTATGTACAATCCAACCTGCCAATAACGGCCACTCGAGGGATTTGGTCGTTGTGGTCTTTGTTCACAGGTGGTCTTTATTCGCAGGGTCGATTGAAACTTTGCAAAATATGCTAGTAGGCTTTTAACAGGTACCGTATGATTATGTGCTCTATTGTTTAAATGTGTGAATTCTAAAGCATGTGTAATGTAAAAAAGGATTGAAATCACAATTGTGTTTTATATTTACATGTATTATTTCAATTTCCAAACATAAACTAACAAACGAACTAACGCTTGGATGCCATAATGGTTAACTTTAACTGACAATTTACTTATCTATCATCTATGCGCGTCGTATCACGGAGAAATTTAAGAAAGGAATGAATTTAAATTGTATGTGTTCAATTTGCGTCGTAATGGTAAAGAAACCGTAAATTTCCTTTATAAGTTGATATAAGCCCCAAACGTTTGGTATTTTCGGCAATTAGTATATAAATAATCGCGAGCCAATAAAATAAATAGGCAACTTCTTACACCTTCGTCAAACTGCCAAATGCATAAAAGAAGCAGGTGGCTACCAATTAGCAATGTGTGTTAAATAATCAAAAGAAACAGCTATCGAGTAAACTGTCACTTGCCAATATCTCCATAGCGACCGACCAGTGCACTGGTATGATGTTTATCACGTGACTATCACAGCATTATGGCGGTCATTGTTTTATTGACAGTTGTGAAATCGTTAATTGTTATGATTGAAGTGGTCGTTAGTAAGCCTCTTTCAAGGAATACAAGATTATTTTTTTGCAAACCGATGACAACGTACAAAGTTTAATAGAAAATCCTTCAAAAAATATATTGTCATTGTATTAATAAGTTAGTGTATGCTGTTTTGTCAAATCAAAATTATTCGTTATGAAACGTTATATTATGATAATTAAAACGATTTTGTTAGTCACTCGACTTTTGGGAATGTAAAATGGTGGTCGCTGGTCATTGACGTGGTCGTTGTTAGCTATCAAATTCGACTTTGGGAATGTAAAATTGCGGTCGCTGGTCGTTGTTGGCAGGTGAGCGTTATTAGCAGGTACAGAATATAGTGAAATCGTTCCGGGCGAAATCAATGTGGTCGTTATTGACAACTGGTCGCTATTCACAGGCGGTCGCTCGGGCAGGTTGGACTGTATACCGATTTTCTTTCATTGAACTTGTAATAAGTAAATTCGTGTGTGGAGACTTTGGGAAATCTGGTTCCAGCCTTTGATCCTAAAAAAATTGTCTCCCTTACAATATTTTCATTATATTTGTTTTTTTACAATTTTGACACAAATGCAAACATGCCCAAACGCAATTAAAGTCAGCAATTCATCGTTCCAATTGAACAAAAGCATAAAAGAAAATGAAATTAACACGTAAGCACTTCTCGTGAATAACATTTGATATTCAATTTCCGGTCGTGCCTGGATCGGTCGCCATTTCCAACCGTTTGACGCAATCGAAGTCACTCGATCTTCTTGACACTTCCAATTTGAAACAATTGCCTTGTCAATTACATGCATTAACAAGTGTTTGTTTATGAATTAATGTTGATTGAGGGAAAATGAGGAAATGCGTTCAACATCTATTAGACGAGATAAAAATAATGCGAACATATGCCAATTATATAAATGTTTATTCGAGAGCGGGAGCTTCACAATTTTGCAGTTCGCAATACTTGCAATGTTTGTATTGTTTTTTCTAGAAAGTATGATTTACTATCAAAGTTTTTCTTCCGAATCAAAGTGCTGAAAGGGTATACATTCTAATAAGTCCAATAAGTCCACAGACGTAAATAATAAAAATTGAGGGAAATAAAGTGCATACAATCTTCTATAAAGAATACATTTTCCGCGCATCATTTTAAACGGGCCTTTACTCATTTTGGTAAATTAACAAAATTAAAAAAAGTTGTTTCAGATTTGCAAATTTTCGTTTTAGTTTTGATATTTGTGAGGAAACAGTAATATTGAACATTTCCCATGCTCTAAAATATCCATTATATGCATCTTTTGACCAGTTGAAAACCTAATAATTATAAAGTGTTGCAACGCGAAACGATTGAATAATTTGGAAAGTTCTGTTTTTGTCGTTATAGTTTGTGAAACTACGTGGATTGCTTATATAAAGTAAAAAATACATCCGTACAAATCATGAGCACGGATGGTCGAGTGGTCAAAGCGTAAGACTTTTACTCCAGGATTCCAGGGGTCAGTGGTTCGAGCCCAGTTGTGGGTTAAAACTGTTGTTTTTTATATTGTATTTTTTACTGGAAATTGTTAGGTCTAATGTTAAAATTTATATTTATCAATATATAGCATTTAATAACAAACTTCAATACATGCCAAAATCTGTGAAAAGGCCCCTTTAATCGGCAAGCATGTGACGCGATCCGGAAATAACAATTCTAAATACCGTTGGCTCTCTATTACCCATTGACCGATCAGAAGCAAAGTGAGAATGACTAACATCATAAAACCAGAACCAGAACAGCCTGCGAGTAACCCACAGTCTGTTCAGTTTTTATGCTGTCTGCTGCTCATCATTATCTCATGGTTGGAAATGAAGCCTTTAAAACTTGAATCTAGTAGTAAATCAAGTAAGAAAGGTCTTTAATTAACCCATTTATGCCTAACGTCTATTCAAAAGGCCTTGGCAAACAGCGTAGACCCAGATGAGACGCCGCATGATGCGGCGCCTCATCAGGGTCTGCGCTATTTGCTTAAAGGAATTCCTGTAAGAAATATTCTGAATATAGAAATAAATATAATAGACATCCCTAATTTTGGAAATAATTTGATCCAATTTTGAAGGATGGGAGAGTCCACCATGCATAATGCATTATAAGTCTGGTGTGTCGTTAATGATATCAGAAGAAAAAATACACACCTACACATATGACATACACAATGTACGTTTTAATAACAGAGATGTTCAGAATTGGTCGGTTTACCATTATTCATTCGCATGTCCGCAGCCTTTATGTCACCATTGTTGCACTTATATACGCCCGTTTTGGATATATTGTCAACATATATTAATTACTCATATTTTTTATCGTAATGTTTCAACTTTTAATTTTTACATATGAGTGTTTACATTTCCAATTTTAAAACGGTCTGACTCGGTCTTGAAACGCTTTATGGCGAATTGACCTTCGTTCAACACTTACTGGATTCTTATATGAATACTCAACAATATATGTATATATGTCGATGTATACATTATTCCTAAGTATTAAAATAACTTGAATGCATCGCAAATTATTGTATATAGTGGTCAGGGTTTGATAAAAGCAACAACAACAAAACAAGGAAAGAAATTTTATCGAAATATATTTCTATTATTTTAATAGAACCGAAGGGGGGGGGGGGGGGGGTAGTTGGGGGAAGTAACCGATGTTTTTGTTTAAAGACATTGTCTCATCGCAATTAAACTTATTTGAAATTTTAAAATAAAAAATTATATCCGTCTCAACCTGTCGTTATTATGTTTGTTATAACCATAAACAGTCAAGATATATTATGCTGCGCTAAAACGAACACTTTGGCGCGTTATATATCTTATTTACAATATTAACCCATTTAAGTCTGGTGTACTCTCCCGTCCTTCTAAATTGGATAAATTTATTCCAAAATAAGGGATTTCTAGTATATCTTTTTGTATTTTGAGAATATTTCTTACAGAAATTTAGAAAAAAGCGCAGATCCAAATGAGACACTGCATCAGTCTACGCTGTTTGCCAAGGCCTTTTTTTTCTAGGCGCTAGGCATAAATGGGTTAAGTCGAAGATAATGGCCAAGTTTGGCAACTCTGTTTATTAATTATTCGTTAAGAAAGAAGTAAGCAAAAACGGTTATGTACGCAGAGAGGTATCAAAGACCACGTCATTAAGAAAGATCAAATCATGTTTAATGACATATATCTGTAGGCTTAAGTGATTGCACACACTGCTCACACTACCTGCCTAATACTAAACAGGTAGACCATATAGATAAATAGTTATATCGAGTTCTATTAATACACGTGCCGTTTAATATCTTTCCATATATTTATATCCACATTTCGCCAATATATTGAATCAAACGTTCTATGCAAATGAGATAATTTAAATCCATCCTGATTGGTCCATCTGAATTGTCACGTGATGCATGCAAATGTTTCCCGCTCCTATTTACAGGATTGGCAGAAATGTCTATCTGCCGTCTGCGACAAGTTGGAACTTGCCGACGTAAACAATGTAGTAAGTTAAGTCTTCAATAGCATACCAGAGACGGTCGAGAATTCGGTGTGAATAATTTACATGCGTCCCATAAGCTCAGATATAGTATCGATCTATCGATCCGGATTTGAAATCGATTCATACTGCTTGTAGTGGTATGCCGTATATAAAATAACCACCAGAACGTGCTATCAAAGAGGACAAATTTGCGAAGGTAATGTAAGTAAAGTGCCACCGTTTTTATTTTTCAGTTTCTTCATTTTCACATGCTCTACAATAAACAAGTTTTATTTCACATAGATGTGCGTGTGAAAAGATTGGGACGATCGTTTTCAGACGAGTTTTCCAATTGTTGAAAAATAAAGATACGTTTGAAAGGTACCTATTAAATAGACGAGGATTAAAATTCCCAGTGAAACTGCCAGTTTATTTGATTATATTGCGTTTATCGCACAGCATTTAGCTGATGTAATGCTTTTGCATGTGTGCATTTCTTTAAAATTAACGTTTTAAATGCAGTTTTTGGATCATCAATGTTGCATATTACTCGAGTCATCGTTTTTAAAATGAGAATTGTTCACCAGGTGTGCTATTTGAGGACAAAACATTGAATGTACATAAGAAGCTAGCTGACTAACAATAAATTATGCGTACCATGTCAAGCACATACACCAGCAGCAAAATAGACAAACAACAATGAGAGGGAGGTGGAGAAGGAGGAAGAAGAAAAGGAGGAGAAATAAAAGACAAGTTGTATAGTACAGATATAATGTACAAATGTATAAAAACAAGTTTTATATTACAGAGATAATGTACAAGATTTTTCATTAAAATCTCGTACATCAAAAACAGATTCCAACTAACCAATTTTATGATACTACACCAAAAATTATTAACCCGAGTCGAACCGATTTTTTTTAAAGGAAGTGTAATGGCATTCGCACCACACGCTTGTATCACATTTCTTATTAAAGCAGAGATATTAATTCCAACCAAATTGAACATACTATGAATGTAATTGACAATTAATATATATATATATATATATATATATATATATATATGCAAATCCATTGAATGTAAACCCAATTAAGCCTAGAGTCTAGAAAAAAGCCTTTGCAAACAGCGAAGACCCAGATGAGACGCCGCATCATGCGGCGTCTCATCTGGGTCTGCGCTGGTTGCTTAAAGGAATTTTTAAGAAATATTCTAAATATAGAAATAAATATACTAGACATCCCTAATTTTGGAAATAAATTGATCCAATTTTGAAGGATGGGAAAGTCCACTAGGCATAAATGGGTTAATATATTAGTATCGACGTAGTTTATTGTAGGAATTTCAACGACTCCTGTATTCCCGGACTATTCGAGTCCATAATTTTAATGGAACTCCTAATTACTTAATTAAACGTTCAGTTATGCTGAAAACTATTTGCGGAATATAATAACACCGGATTAAAAGGCGTTTCCTCTGATCTACCAAACCACGGGGCAATTTACAAAATAAATACGAAACTTACAATATCAGTTGTAGTCCGCTCAATTTAGCACCGAAGTCAATTAAATAAACATTTACTGCAAACAATAGCTTCATAAACTTGACGGAACACCCGTTACTGCTGCATCGATAATAGAATTCAAACATTGAATTTAATTTCAATGAAATGCGTGTTTTGAATATCTCTGTCTCTTAAATTCATCGCAACATGTTGATGTTTTCTTAAATAAGTAATGTGTGTATGAATATATAAGAAGATCATTTGCTTGCACGATGGGTGTGCCTTTTTATATATATATATATATGAGTCGCGTTCTGTGAATAGGGGGTTTAATGCATATGCGTAAAGTGTCGTCCCAGATTAGCCTGTGCAGTCCGCATAAGCTAATCAGGGACGACACTTTACGTCTAAAGTGGCTTTTAGCTAGAAGATACTTTCTTTAAACAAAAAAAAATCATAAAAGCGGAAAGTGTCGTCCCTGATAAGCCTGTGCGGACTGCACAGGCTAATTTGGGACGACACTTTATGCACATGCAATATACCCTTTTTTCACAGAGCACGGCCTATATACATACTTGTTCTTTTATGTACATTGGGCACTACCGGTGAGTTAGATAAAATCAAACTAAGAGCCTTAAGTGAAATCTGTTACATTATATTGGCACATATAACAGTGATTGCAGTTTGATGATGCACGCATGTAAACGTCTTAATAAAGGGCTCCGCTCTGCGCTGTTCTGTATGTTCTGTAATGTTCTTATCTTCCTTGCTCTGCTTGACGCTCATGTGCGCTGGTCTGTTGCCTGCTCCCCATGCTCTTCTCTGTTCTGCACAGAGGTGTCCAACACTGTTCTCCGCTTGTGTGCTCTCCTCTGCACTGGTCTGTTCTGCTCTGTGCTGTTCTTTTATAGTCGTTCCTGCTCTGCACTGTTCTGTTCAGTTGTGCTCGACACTGTTCTGTGCTGTTCTGTTCTGTCATGCACTGCGTTGTTCTGTTACGTTATGTATTACATTGTCGTCGAAAGGATGCCCAAAGATATGCATTTCGTCCGATATTGGGCCAGGTTCGAAGCCGAATGTTAGTACGCGTGACGGTAGCCAAACCCGATAAGAAGTACGGTAGTAAGAGGAAGCCAAGCTGCATCATGGTGATATGATGATTGAACAACTTTATACAACTTTTGCCGTATCTGCGTCCTATATGTCCACTCGTTTGTTAGTAAGTTACGGTGTTATGAAATTAGAACAAAGTTTAATCTAGCGATGGTTAATTGATATTTTAGCAATATCTTGCCTTGGTCTTAATGTACTGTAACTGTTAAAGCTGAATTCCGTAAGTGTTAAAGTGTTTAATTCGCAATTAAAATATTGATAATACTAACAAGTTATATGGGTCGCTGAAAGGTTCGCTTTTAATGTACACCTTAACACGTGAATGCTAATAGGATCATAGTTTACCCATTAACCCATTTTATTCTTAAAGACGCATTAAACAGGTGAACTGCAACAACAAGCAATCCACGTGACCATGTTGACATATAATGGGCATGAGTTTTAACAATCAAATTATCGTTACCTATTTATCAATGGTTGTGGACTCGCTTCTCAAGAATGTGAGTGGTACCAGGATTCGATACCCGGATTCTCATGGTATATTAAAAAAATACCTTTGAATAGAACCTTGATGAACATACTTAATGACATGACGCATAACAAGCATTTTGTATCATCTACTGCAAATGTCTTGAAGATTTTCAAACAACATGGTAGCGAATGAGAATCTGTCGAAACGCTATGAAATTTAACAGAACTCGTGATACTTTTTAACATTGATAACCAAACTGGCGATGCTCTATTAAATAAATAACAAAACTGGCGATACGTTATAACATCGATCAATAACTGGTGATACTTGAAATTGAGAACACCACACTGTTAGATTTCATTCCAACGTCACAGTTGGAAGTGTACGAAATTTTTACAAAGCAGGTCATTCAAAAATGTGTAGTCATAACGTTCTGAATAGGGGTACACGTTCTAAATGCTTATCATGCTGGCTTAAAAGGTAATGCTGACTCATAAGATAATGTGTGCTCAGATTATAGTGCAGGCTCAGAAGACAATGCATGATTAAAAAATAATGCAATCTAGGAATATATCGAAGACCCAGAAATTACCCAGAAAAAAAATAGCTGGCTATGATGATAATGTTGGCTAAGAAGATAATGCTGGCGCTCAGAAGACAATGAACGCAAAGAATATGATAAAGATAATAATGGTGGCTCAGAAGATAATTAAGCCCCAGAAGTTAATGCTGAACCTAAATGGTTCAAAAGATAATGGTGGCTCAGAAGATAATGCAAGCTCAGATGATAATGCTGGCTCGGAAGATATTGTAAGCCCAGAAGATAATGCTGGCTCAGAAAATAATGCAATCCCATAAGATAATGCAAGCCCAGAAGATAATGCATGCCAAAAAGATAATGTAGACCAAGAAGATTATGAAGGCTCAGAAGATAATGCTCGTTGTTGGCTCAAAAGGTAATGTTGGCTCAGATAATAACTCTGGCACGGAGTATAATTTTGGGTCAGAAGATAATTCTGGCTCAGATGTTAATGCTGGCTCAGAAGTTAATGCTGGCTCAGCAGTTTATGCCGGATCAGACGTTAATGCGATTCAGAATATTAAGCTTTCTCAGAAGATAACGTTGGCTGAGAAGATAATGCCGGTTCAGAGGGTTAAGCTGACTTGAGCAAAAAGCAACGTGGACGACCACAAACGGCATGATGTCGCGAGGCGTTAAGCAAGAGGAATCGTGGAGGACCACAAAAGACATTACACCGTTGATCAGAAGTTGGCGTGTGTGCTCCATGGGACATGATGCAGCATCGTTGAGCAGGGGAAGCAACACGATACAAAACGAAGAGGACTCAATGAAGAAACGATTGCGACGTGTGAAGAACCATATCGCACTTATAAATATGTGAATTGTGCGATTCCTTTTTTGAGAATTTAATTGTTGACAAATTCGATGCGCCGTTGCTCGTTTACTGTCGCTTTAATTACCAGACGTCGCAGGTACTTGGTGAGCTATTCTATCTTGGTTAGTTAAAATCGCATTTACCAGTACGTTAAATTCCGTGGAATAGCACATAAAAAGGCATTTACCTGAATATAAACAAACACACACGATAGAAACAACAATTTATAATTTAATACAGACATAGTTTGCTGAAATTTAAAAGCCCGTCGGGACTGTGTACGAAGAAATAAATAAACTCTGTAGAAGTTCTTAATTATTGCTCTTTACATATGGCACAATTAAAGAGTGCGAGCATAATTTATCAAATATAAATTACAACTTTTGAAAGGCTATGACGTCGTAATAGTCTTTCTGAAAAGGTTCAAGGCGTTCATAGAAATATTTCACTTTAATTGTACCTAAATACAAGTTAAGTATTGATGCAAAGCATCAAAGTGCGTCGGAAATTTCAGTGTAAAAGGCACTCAATAAAGTTACATGAAACGATTTTTTTTCTACTGTTAACATTAATATATTTGTCGATTATTTTAAACAAAATAGAAAAAGATACTGGTATAACCATTATCTATGATTTTGTGTTATAACCCCCAAATAACCATTATTTATGATGTTGTGTTATAACCCCAAAATAACCATTATCTATGATTTTGTGTTCTAACCCCCAAATATTTATTTTTATTTACATTGGTTTCCTTTTTTTACTGGTATCCGTGTGCAGTTTTCATTAATGGAACAGAACTGTGTAGGTTTTAAAAAATCTACTTCATCTTGTAAGCGTAATTTCATATTTTTCTCAACTTCAAGGTGAGTTGATTCTGAACTTATTCTTACGTTGCTCATTTACGATAGGGGTTGAGTACTCATTGATATGAAAACACTGTAAAAATTTGAAAAAAAAATGAATGAAAACTGTAAATTGTATGAAGAAGCTGCATTTCACAATACTTTGAAATTCAGTAAAAGATCATAATACATTTATTGCTCCGATATTCATCATTTTCAATAGGGTTCGATTAATACTGATATACAAACACTTAACAAGTTTGGAAAGATTCAGACGAAAGTTGTGAAATCTTTTAAACAAGTGGAAATGGTTTATTTTGTAAAATTTAATAAAATTCTGGACTTATTGTCCCGATGTTTCTTATTTTAACTGAGGTAAAAATGCTCATTGATATGAAGACACTGTAAGTTTGGAAAGAATCTGATGAAAAATGTTGACTTAATCACCTAACTAAGCAGGTTTTCACTTTTATTTTTAAATTTAAAGAGACATAATTCTAGACTTATGGTCCGATATTGCTTATATAGAGTTTGGGTTGGGTCCTCATTGATAAAAAACCTGTGAAAGTTTGGGAACAATCGGATGAAAATTTTGGACTTCGAACAAGGATTTCAAAATTTCTCAACTTCTAAGGAAGATAACTATGGACGTAATGGTCGGATAATGCTGAAGGGCTCATACCACCTGGATAGTAAGTAATACGCTTCGCGCTCTATATGTGGTTAAAAAAAAACACTCCGAGGAGTGCCTGACTCTAGGGAAACGGGTTGCTTGGACACAGCTCCTCCTTGATAAGCGGAAACCAGGATTGAACCGTTGGGCCTTTAGATGACTGTTGGGTAAACAACTTCAGTTTAACGCTCTCCCAACTGAGCTATTCCGGCTGACATTCACTTATGTACTGCTATTTGGTGAAGTTGTGTATAGCGATCGTAATTATATGTCTATTAATAAACTAATACATTGTACGTTTTCGTACCACTACGCCATCCAATAAACTTGCTTGCGCGATAGGTCGTCAAATATCGTACTACATTGATTCTCCACTAAATAAGCAAATTAGAAAAAACACAAATGAATATATTTTGATTATGTTTTGTTTTTATACAAGACATCATTTGTTTTTATACAAAACCAGAAAGTTTAGCGTATTTGCCCAGTCCCTGTGATGTTTCCCCTGTAATCAGTTGTGGATCAGTTATTAATTAAAACAATTAGCTTTGAATTATTGGCTATAAATGTTAGAATAAATGTAAAAGGCACAAATGCAGTACTTATTTACACTAATTTACACAAAAAATCACCACTATGCAAGATATTCTTAAAACAAAAATATATACATTGATCCGTAAAATAACTTCTCCTCCCATAAGCGAAAACAAAATGCATAACATACTAGTCGCCGCCCTCCAGGGTGACGCCAATAAGCATATGTCTTCATTTCAAGACACCCTTGTAGTGCATACCGGAATAACAAATGGGACTCGATTATAAATTATAATGACTAGTACAGTTTTACGTTCATAAAGACTCGGTACTATCCATTTGACGCACACGGGGGACCTTTCTTCGAGCGCATTATGGAGTCCCGGCAAGCTTTTGTTGTGCTTTGTTCATGTGTGTCATTCCGTTTTATCGTTTTGTGTGCTTATCATTGTATCGAATGTTTTTTGTTTGTGTGTGAGTGAGTGAGTGAGTGAAATTGCTTTTCAAGTGTGTGTGCGCTATTGCGTTGGATGTGTTTGTGTGTATCATTTCTTTTGATGTGTTATGTGTGCGCTATTGCGTTGGGTGTGTTTGTGGGTGTCATTGCTTTTGATGTGTTATGTGTGCGCTATTGCGTTGGGTGTGTGTTGAGTTTATCATTGCTTTTGATGTGTTATGATCGTGATATTGCGTTGAATGTGTGTTGAGTGTATCATTGCTTTTGATGTGGTATGTGTGTGCTATTGAGTTGGGTGTGTTTTTTGTTTGTCATTGCTTTTGATGTGTTATGTGTGTGCTATTGAGTTGGGTGTGTGTTGAGTGTATTATTGCTTTTGATGTGCCATGTGTGTGCTATTGCGTTGGGTGTGTGTTGTGTTTATCATTGCTTGTGATGTGTCATGTGTGTGCTATTGCGTTGGGTGTGTGTTGTATTTGTCATTGCTTTTGATGTGTTATGATCGTGATTTTGCGTTGGGTGTGTGATGAGTGTATCATTGCTTTTGATGTGTTATGTGTGTGCTATTGAGTTAGGTGTGTGTTGAGTGTATCATTGTTTTTGATGGGTAATGTGTGTGCTATTGAGTTGGGTGTGTGTTGAGTGTATAATTGCTTTTGATGTGTCATCTTGTGCTATTGCGTTGGGAGTGTGCTGTGGGTGTCATTGCTTGTGATGTGTTATGTTTGTGATATTGCATTGGGTGTGTGTTGTGTTTGTCATTGCTTTTGATGTGTTATTTGTGTGCTATTGCATTGGGGTGTGTTGTGTTTTTCATTGCTGTTGATGTGTTATGTGTGTGCTATTGCATTTGGGTGTATTGTGCTTGTCATTGCTTTTGATGTGTTATATGTGGGCTATTGCATTGGGTGTGTGTTGTGTTTGTCATTGCTTTTGATGTGTCATATATGTGCTATTTCATTGGGTGTGTGTTGTGTTTGTCATTGCTGTTGATGTGTTATGTGTGTGCTATTGCATTGGGGTGTGTGTTGTTTTTGTCATTGCTGTTGATGTGTTATATGTGTGCTATTGCATTGGGGTGTGTTTTGTTTGTCATTGCTCTTGATGTGTTATGTGTGTGCTAATGCGTTGGATGTGTTTTGAGTGTATCATTGCTTTTTATGTGTTATGTGTGTGCTAATGCGTTGGGTGTGTGTGTGGGAGTCATTGCTTTTGATGTGTTGTGTATGTGCTATTGCCACTGGTGTGTGTTGAGTGTATCATTGCTTTCAATGTGTTGTGTATGTGCTATTGCGTTGGGTGTGTTGAGTTTATCATTGCTTTTGATCTGGTGAGTTATGCACGCGATGGAAATGTGTTATGTTTGCATTTGCATTGTGTGTCATTGCGCTTGATATGTCCTGTGTGTATAACGAATACTTTGACTCTTGTATATGGTTTGTGTGTGATTCGATGACCTTACTAGATAAATCAAACTAATATAATTCGTCTTTCGACAACATCGACATTGAACACAATAGAGGTATATGACCGTCTATCCGCTTAATGTCTTTTACCAAGAAAGTTCAAATTGTAAGAGCTGAACATAATATTTAACCATCAAAATGTAACATTGAGGGATTGGTGAAAATAGAAAACACAAGTTCAGGTTCAGCTTCGAAAAGCTTTGCATTTTCAAATCCATTTACACAGATTATTAAAGCGATTTACCTTTGGTTTTAATCTCGTACACCGCTTTGATTCCATTCTCTTCATAGCAATCAACTTATAATATAGTTTAAGATTGAACCACGATCATAATTATTACTTATAAACAATAAGACACACCCAATAACATAGTGCGAATATGTTGAGCTTGAATGGTTTGTATGAGCCATTATAATTAGCGGAACCACATTCGTAGCTTTCTCCGATGCCGTTACGGACGTCGTGATTCAAGTGAACAGTTGTTTCCTTCCACACATTTTCTTTCTTGTTCAGTCAAAGATACCAAAAGTGAGAATATAATTTATAAATAAATACCATATTGACATTGAAATATATATTTTTTTAATTCACGAGTACTCATAATTTGTAAAAGCAACATTTGGATGCCGATGACTTTGTTCGCTATCAATCAGGGAATGACAAACACTAAAAGAATCCATAATATCACGAATACAAACACCGTCTCCAAACATCCTGATTTTGTCAAGTCTTCTTTCGGAAAGCTTTTGGTTGCCAAGTGACCGGTTGGGTTATGAAGGCAGACATCTGTATGTAACTACATGTATATGTAACAACTATGTGCGATGCATCGATTTCCTCTATACAAGCGGTATAGAAAGGATTCCAGCTTTGGATCAGCATGGGCTTGAATTCGCAACACAAATAAAACATGATTCGACTTTGTTAGCATGTCTGCTACGAGTTTTGTGTTATTTATTAACATGTCGCATTTTTACGGAACTGAAATAGCTGACAACTTCAATGAAGCTGTTGTTTAAAGAGGAACGCGGATGTAAGAATATTGCGTGTCCGATGAATATATACTTACATTAGAAAGAGCGAACGAACATAGATTGTAAATAATGCATAGTGTTGTCTTTGTTAAATGGAGCGCTTTTCAATAACATCTTTAATTGATCTGACGGCGTTTAAAACGGCTAGTAGGGAATGTCTTGACCTTGATTAAATGCTTGCGTGCCTTCGCCAAATGTTTGGAATGCTAATCCTACGTATGTTCACACGAAATGTTTTTAATCATATTACAGTTAAAAGAAGGCTAGTTTACGGCATTTGACTGACGCAAAGTACAAGATTTAAACGCATTCACGTTGATGCTTTACACGGATCAGGACCAGCCATCGGAGCTTTCGTTGTTCGCAACCAGTTTGTAGGAGTTTCATTTCACTAAATGAAAGATCACGCGTTGTCGACGTCGGTGGCATGGTCAACAAGACCTCGATATACATTTAAATGAGAGTGTGTCATGTTTGCTTTAGAGCCTTCAGTTCTTTCATGCTCCACCTCACTTTCCATCTACTTATCTCTATATCGACCACTATACTTAAGCGATTGGTATTTTAAAGTTTTTAACTAAAACGCCAGTTTAATGAAATACAAAACTTAAAAGCATTATATCCATCCCCTTCTTCTGTTTAATTGCATGGTTAGAATTTTAATTTATAATTTTACTTTCGATGAAAATAGTGTAAGCCGTGGCCTATGAAGCTACGCCCCTGACATCAACGAAATGGGGTCGAAAGTTTAATAATGTGGGAAGAGTTGACGTTATGTTTCGAACGCCATCTCTCCATAAGTCCGGACTTTGTCTTTAGATCTGTCGCGGTCTTAGATGGGTTTATGTTAAGGTCAAAGCGGCTGCGTGCTCGATTTGTTCAATCGGACTATCGACCTACGGAAATAGGTGCCCCCGTTTCTTAATAACACATACATGTTATAACTGTAGATATAATAAGTAAATGAAAAAGGTGGACATTTATCGCTACGAAACCTGCTTACGATGTATCGCAAGTCTAAATTCAATACGTGAGCAGAAACATGTACATAGCAGGTACTGAGTTACTAAATAGGTCAAGCTACGACAGTGTTAACTCTGTACGAAGAGCCCGTTTTTATGAATAATAAATCGTAAATGACAAGTGTGTGTGGATATAATCTTGTGAACCAATGCATTCTTTGTTGTAATGTTCGAGTACTAGCCTATACGTTAACATTGTATAAAACAATAGTTTTCTGTATTAAAATCATATTTGTCTAGTCTATTGCATTTGTTTTGTGCCCCACTGTTTGGCAATGGGTTCTTTGCCATTAACAAAGGACCGCATTGTATAATAAGGGTCAATACTCCTGCAAGTGCTGCTAAAGTTTCACAGTATATAAGTGTGTATGAGTTCGAATCCCACATGGACCGTGTATTAGCGATAATACATGTAACATTTATGGTTGTTACATAAATATATGTACACTTAAAGAATAGAACGATGGATTTTCATTAAAACAAATATATAGTTCAGGGACATAACATCGAAATACCTCTTAAAATAACAGTCAACCATATCATTATATCTATCGATACAAATTTAGTCCGAACTTCCTATACACAATGTAATAATCACACAATGCAATTTTGTTTATGTTTATATTTACTGAATATTTTACTAATAGCTAATAGAGCGCACATATCTGATCTTGGGAACGGAGATAAAAAACATAGTAAGTTTATCTTATCTTCGATCTTAAGTTACATATCTTAGGAATTTAGGCTACTATTTTTGTGATTTTATCTCGTATCGTATCTTGTAAATTCTTATCCATTGACAATTGTGCCAATTATTAGTGCGTGATTTGTTTTTTCAAAATATTGTATATCATAATAAACCAAATATAAAAGCATGCCAATGTGAACGTGTTAAAATGGCGGAAAAACTATGCACCTAAAAGATTAACGCTGTAATCCAGGAGATTAAGGTCATACATTAGCAAAATATTGTCGATGTATTCCTTGTTCATTTTAAAATCTTGGTTTAGCTTAATTGAACAGAACTCTGAACAGAACAGAACATAACTTTATTTAACTCAAGTTACAATTCCAATACATGAGTATACGGAACAATATAGTCATATAAACATAATTTTCATATGACATGGTTAGGTAAGATCTACTTAGAAAAATAACTCATTTTTAGGTAATAATTATTTAGGGAATTGGAGAGGTGGGGGTGTCCAGTTGATTATTTGAACAGAACTCTATGCATAATCGAGTATGATCTTCAGAGAAGTGCGTAGCATTTACGTTTACCGCTTGGTTTTGGTATATGTACATCGAAAAGACTTGAAAATTGTCTTTACAGTAAATACTCGGTCCGGAGATTAGCTCAAGTGGTGGAGCGTTCGCTTAGAATTTGAGTGGTACGGGGTGCGATACCAATTATACTTTTATTGAACGCCGTTGATAATTTTTGATTAATGAGTTTCGTATGATCTGTTTTAAATTACGGACTCCAGTTTGTCTTACTTTGTTGGTATCAAACCGATTATGTTTACATGGGCTAATTCTTTATATATATGTAATAATCCCATGAAAGAACTTGGACTTCTTTTCCGTTGAAACGAAACTATCGTTTGACACGTTTTCGCACAAATTCGATGGCAGCCTACGACATACATAATCCGTGAATGATTTCGGGTGATTGATGGCTTGTTAGGATTATAGAACGGACCTATATCTGTCTATGAAAGATCGATCCTGAGCATTCCACAAGTGACTTTCTTCTGCGTGAGATAGTCGGTTGTTTTTCATCGACTAAATGAAAACAATTTCGTGAAAAATAGTATCTGGTTATTAAGAAAAAAAATACCGACAGCCAATCAAATCTAAAAAACAATAAATAAGTATGCGAAGCGATTCTTGTAAAAAAAGACACAATTTCTTCTATAAATGAAGAATCAATGAGCAAAAAGTGACATATTATAAAGATAACGTATACTGACTCTTACATTGTTGCATGCGAATTTATAATAAAGAGGGAATCCATCCTTAAACGAATGAATATCAATGTTTATATTACAATTTATGATATGCATGTATTCATTGATTATTATGACGATTGGCGAGAACTGGCAAAGTAAGATTTTAGTATTGATCCCAACGATCGATCTTCATGAGATAATTACTTAGAACTGTTTTAAATACATACATTATTCTGACCAAGAGAATACGGTTATCAATCCTGTAACCTCTCACATGAGATCCATGTATGCATTGATTTATATAAACATTGGCGAAAAATGGTAACGAAAAATGTAAGTCTTCATCCCAATTCTCGGATTGTGACATCGGATCGTTTTCAATGACATAGTCATAGTTACATAGCAACGGTTTTCAAATGTAAAGAATATTATGTTTGTAAACTCACGCTTTTCTTGCGGATTGACGACATAAACAAAATTGAGAAGAGTACCTAGGTACATCTAATGCTGTCTCGATATTATAATACAATATTTATTTAAAAAAATGTTTTGAGTTTATAAACCATGATCTCCTTTAGTTCCATTAAAGTCACACACCTTGAAATGTAATACATGGCATAGTAAATTTAAGTATAAATAAGAAACATATTTTATCTGTGCCAATTAGAATAAATCTGGTGGTGACAAGGTAAAAATCTGTCTCTTTTGCGCTTTAAAACTTAAAAATAATCGCGTTTGTCGAAATGGACGTATACGTCTAGAAATCCTATTTTCGGTTTTATAAGCGGAGTCGTTTGAAAAATAATAAATTACTTGTTAACTAGGCTATAGATTTAATTTTATCGATCTCAATTAGAATATATCTGGTGGTTACAAGGTAGAAATCCGTCGTTTTTGCGCTTATAACTAAAAAATAATCGCGTTTATCGAATGCACTTATACATATAGAAATCCTACTTTCGGTTTTAACATTTTGAAAACATAAATAACTTACTTGCTAACGTGGCTTTAGATTTAATGACAAGTTTAGACACTTTCAAATTGCATCTATATGTATGATTAACGTGTACTTTATTTCAATGTGTGTGACTTTAAACTAATAATATTTAGCATATCCAGTCATGACAACTAGTTAGTGAAAACTAACATAGAATGATTTGAGTCTTCATCCTGATTTTACTCACGTGCTATAAAGCGTTATAAATGAGATAATTGTACGAAACTAAAAGACTTTGGAGAATACGGGTATCGATCCCATTACCTCTCACATGTTATTAAAGCGAGCGCTCTACCACTTGAGCTCATTCCTCGACACATCATATTGTCTACACGTGTAACCATCTATCACTATGCGAAAACATTATCTTTGTAAGCGACTGTGTACAAAAGTTAATCTTTATTTTTTAAGGCATATGCTAAGGAATTGGACATTGTTGCAAACGCAATAATATAAACGAGAGAATCTCCGTTTACGTATTTAACCCATTTAAGCCTAGCGTCTGGAAAAAAGGCCTTAGCAAACAGCGCAGACCCAGATTAGGAGCCACATGATGCGGCGTCTCATCAGGGTCTTTGCTGTTTTATTCCAGGAATTTCTGTAAAAATATTCTAAATATAGACATACATATACATGTACTAGACTTCCCTAATGTTGGAAATAAATTGATCCAATTTAGAAGAATGGGAGAGTCAACTAGGCATAAATGGGTTAATGCAGAAAGTGTATTATGACCGACTGGTAATTTTAAATTGTGATATTTACACGCATGCGCACATTAACTTGATCCTTTATATCTTTAAACACTTCCTTTGCTACATCAAATGCTAACTCGATCTTATTATAAACGAACTTATTTTACAAAATGAATCGTGTTTTCAGTATGCAAACCAAAATCTCATACAGTTCAATTTAACTAATATTATTGATAATATCTATTCATGATCATTTGTGAAAACTGACATAGTATGATTTGTATCTTAAAGGGATCTTTTCACGGTTTGGTAAATTGACAAAATTGAAAAAAATTGTTTCAGATTCGCAAATTTTCGTTTTAGTTATGATATTTGTGAGGTAACAGTATTATTGAACATTTACCATAGTCCAATATAGCCAGTATATGTATCTTTTGACGATTTGAAAACCTAAAAATTATAAAGCGTTGCAACGCGAAACGATTGAATAATTTGGAGAGTTCTGTTGTAGTCGTTTGAATTTACGAAACTACGAAGATTGGTTATATAATGTATAAAATACTGCACTTGTGTATGCCCGGCGGAATAGCCGAGAGGGCTAATGCGTTTTTATTTCAGACAAACTCCAGGACTCCTGGGGTCACTGGTTCGAGCCCTGGTACCGGCTACTTTTTTTCATTTTTTAAATTTTATTCTTGATTTTTTACTGGAGCTTTTAAGATCCAATGTTTATATTTATCAATATAAAGCATTTAATGACAAACTTAAAAATATGCCAAAATCTGTGAAAAGGCCCCTTTAATTCTGATACAACTCACGTGCTATAAGGCGTTATAAATGAGATAACTGTACGAAAATAAAAGACTTCGGACTATCGATCCCGTTACCTCTCACATGCTAAGCGAGCGCTCTACCACTTGAGCTAATTCCCCGACACATCACAATGTCTACACGTGTAACCATCAATCACTATGCGATAACATTATCTTTGAAAGTAACAGTGTACAAAAAGTTTATCTTTATATTTGAAGACATATGCTAATGAATTGGACATTGTTGCAAACGCAATAATATAAAAGAGAGAATCTCCGTTTACGTATTATAATAAGAAAGTGTATTATGACCGACTGGAAATTTTAAATTGTGATATTTACACGCATGCGCACAGTAACTTGATCATTTATATCTATAAACACGTCCTTTGCTACATCAAATGCTAACTCGATATTATACACTAACTTATTTTACAAAATGATTCGTGTTTTGAGTATACAAACCAATATCTCATACAGTTCAACTTAACTAATAATATTAATAATATCTATTCATGATCATTTGTGAAAACTGACATAGTATGATTTGTACCTTAATTCTGATACAACTCATGTGCTATAAGGCGTTATAAATGAGATAATTGTACGAAACTAAAAGACTTTGGAGAATATGGGCATCGATCCCGTCACCTCTCACATGCTAAGCGAGCGCTCTACCACTTCAGCTAATTTCCCGACACATCACAATGTCTACACGTGTAACCATCAATCCCTATGCGATAACATTATCTTTAAAAGTGACAGTGTACAAAAAGTTTATCTTTATATTTGAATACATGTGCTAATGAATTGGACATTGTTGCAAACGCAAGAATATAAAAGAGAGAATCTCCGTTTACGTATGTTAATTAGAAAGTGTGTTATGACCGACTGGTAATTTTAAATTGTGATATTTACACGTATGCGCACAGTAACTTATCATTTAGATATATAAACGCGTCCTTTAGTACATCAAATGCTAACTCGATCTAATTATACACGAGCTTATTTAACAAAAATAAATCGTGTTTTGATTATGCAATCCAAAATCTCCTACAGTTCAACATAACTATTTTTCATATTTATTAATGACCATTTGTGAAAACTGACATAGTATGATTAGAGTATTAACTCTGATACAATTCACGTGCTATAAGGCGTTCTAAATGAGATAGTTTTACGCAAGTAAAAGACTTTGGAGAATACGGGTATCGATCACGTTACCTCTCACATGCTAAGCGAGCGCTCTACCACTTGACCTAATTCCCCGACACATCACACTGTCTACACGTGTAACCATCAATCACTATGGGATAACATTATATTTGAAAGCGACAGTGTACAACATGTAATCTTTATATTTCAAGACGTATGCTAATGAATAGGACATTGTTGCAAACGCAATAATATAAAAGAGAGAATCTCCGTTTACATATTACAGATGTACAGAAAGTGTATTTTGACCGACTGGTAATTTTAATTTGTGATATTTACACGCATACGCACATTAACTCGATTATTTTTATCTATAAACACGTCCTTTAGTACATCAAATGCTAACTCGATCTTATTATACATGAACTTATTTCACAAAAGGAATCGTGTTTTGAGTATACAAATCAAAATCACCAACAGTTCAGCTTAACTAATAACATTTATAATATCCATTCATGATCATTTGTGAAAACTGACAGAGTATGATTTGTATCTTAATTTTGATAAAACTCTGTGCTATTAGACGTTATAAATGAGATAATTGTACAAAACTAAAAGACTTTGGAGAATACGGGTATCGATCCCGTTACCTCTCACATGCTAAGCGAGCGCTCTACCACTTGAGCTAATTCCCCGACACATCACAATGTCTACACGTGTTACCATCAATCCCTTTGCGATAACATTATCTTTGAAAGTGACAGTGTACAAAAAGTTTTTCTTTATATTTGAAGACATATGCTAATGAATTGGACATTGTTGCAAACGCAATAATATAAAAGAGAGAATCTCCGTTTACGTATTATAATAAGAAAGTGTATTATGACCGACTGGTAATTTTAAATTGTGATATTTACACGCATGCGCACAGTAACTTGATCATTTATATCTATAAACACGTCCTTTGCTACATCAAATGCTAACTCGATATTATACACAAACTTATTTTACAAAATGATTCGTGTTTTGAGTATACAAACCAATATCTCCTACAGTTCAACTTAACTAATAATATTAATTATATCTATTCATGATCATTTGTGAAAACTGACATAGTATGATTTGTATCTTAATTCTGATACAACTCATGTGCTATAAGGCGTTATAAATGAGATAATTGTACGAAACTAAAAGACTTTGGAGAATACGGGTATCGATCCCGTTACCTCTCACATGCTAAGCGAGCGCTCTACCACTTGAGCTAATTCCCCGACACATTACACCGTCTACACGTGTTACTATCAATCCTTATGCGATAACATTATCTTTAAAAGTGACAGTGTACAAAACGTTTATCTTTATATTTGAATACATGTGCTAATGAATTGGACATTGTTGCAAACGCAAGAATATAAAAGAGAGAATCTCCGTTTACGTATGTTAATTAGAAAGTGTGTTATGACCGACTGGTAATTTTAAATTGTGATATTTACACGTATGCGCACAGTAACTTATCATTTAGATATATAAACACGTCCTTTAGTACATCAAATGCTAACTCGATCTAATTATACACGAGCTTATTTTACAAAAATAAATCGTGTTTTGATGATGCAATCCAAAATCTCCTACAGTTCAACATAACTATTTTTCATATTTATTAATGACCATTTGTGAAAACTGACATAGTATGATTAGAGTATTAACTCTGATACAATTCACGTGCTAAAAGGCGTTCTAAATGAGATAGTTTTACGCAAGTAAAAGACTTAGGAGAATACGGGTATCGATCACGTTACCTCTCACATGCTAAGCGAGCGCTCTACCACTTGAGCTAATTCCCCGACACATCACACTGTCTACACGTGTAACCATCAATCACTATGGGATAACATTATATTTGAAAGCGACAGTGTACAACATGTAATCTTTATATTTCAAGACGTATGCTAATGAATAGGACATTGTTGCAAACGCAATAATATAAAAGAGAGAATCTCCGTTTACATATTAGAGATGTACAGAAAGTGTATTTTGACCGACTGGTAATTTTAATTTGTGATATTTACACGCATACGCACATTAACTCGATTATTTATATCTATAAACACGTCCTTTAGTACATCAAATGCTAACTCGATCTTATTATACATGAACTTATTTCACAAAAGGAATCGTGTTTTGAGTATACAAATCAAAATCACCAACAGTTCAGCTTAACTAATAACATTTATAATATCCATTCATGATCATTTGTGAAAACTGACAGAGTATGATTTGTATCTTAATTTTGATAAAACTCTGTGCTATTAGACGTTATAAATGAGATAATTGTACAAAACTAAAAGACTTTGGAGAATACGGGTATCGATCCCGTTACCTCTCACATGCTAAGCGAGCGCTCTACCACTTGAGCTAATTCCCCGACACATCACAATGTCTACACGTGTTACCATCAATCCCTTTGCGATAACATTATCTTTGAAAGTGACAGTGTACAAAAAGTTTTTCTTTATATTTGAAGACATATGCTAATGAATTGGACATTGTTGCAAACGCAATAATATAAAAGAGAGAATCTCCGTTTACGTATTATAATAAGAAAGTGTATTATGACCGACTGGTAATTTTAAATTGTGATATTTACACGCATGCGCACAGTAACTTGATCATTTATATCTATAAACACGTCCTTTGCTACATCAAATGCTAACTCGATCTAATTATACAGGAGCTTATTTTACAAAAATAAATCGTGTTTTGATGATGCAATTCAAAATCTCCTACAGTTCAACATAACTATTTTTCATATTTATTAATGACCATTTGTGAAAACTGACATAGTATGATTAGAGTATTAACTCTGATACAATTCACGTGCTAAAAGGCGTTCTAAATGAGATAGTTTTACGCAAGTAAAAGACTTAGGAGAATACGGGTATCGATCACGTTACCTCTCACATGCTAATCGAGCGCTCTACCACTTGAGCTAATTCCCCGACACATCACACTGTCTACACGTGTAACCATCAATCACTATGGGATAACATTATATTTGAAAGCGACAGTGTACAACATGTAATCTTTATATTTCAAGACGTATGCTAATGAATAGGACATTGTTGCAAACGCAATAATATAAAAGAGAGAATCTCCGTTTACATATTAGAGATGTACAGAAAGTGTATTTTGACCGACTGGTAATTTTAATTTGTGATATTTACACGCATACGCACATTAACTCGATTATTTATATCTCTAAACACGTCCTTTAGTACATCAAATGCTAACTCGATCTTATTATACATGAACTTATTTCACAAAAGGAATCGTGTTTTGAGTATACAAATCAAAATCACCAACAGTTCAGCTTAACTAATAACATTTATAATATCCATTCATGATCATTTGTGAAAACTGACATAGTATGATTTGTATCTTAATTTTGATAAAACTCTGTGCTATTAGACGTTATAAATGAGATAATTGTACAAAACTAAAAGACTTTGGAGAATACGGGTATCGATCCCGTTACCTCTCACATGCTAAGCGAGCGCTCTACCACTTGAGCTAATTCCCCGACACATCACAATGTCTACACGTGTTACCATCAATCCCTTTGCGATAACATTATCTTTGAAAGTGACAGTGTACAAAAGTTTTTCTTTATATTTGAAGACATATGCTAATGAATTGGACATTGTTGCAAACGCAATAATATAAAATAGAGAATCTCCGTTTACGTATTATAATAAGAAAGTGTATTATGACCGACTGGTAATTTTAAATTGTGATATTTACACGCATGCGCACAGTAACTTGATCATTTATATCTATAAACACGTCCTTTGCTACATCAAATGCTAACTCGATATTATACACAAACTTATTTTACAAAATGATTCGTGTTTTGAGTATACAAACCAATATCTCCTACAGTTCAACTTAACTAATAATATTAATAATATCTATTCATGATCATTTGTGAAAACTGACATAGTATGATTTGTATCTTAATTCTGATACAACTCATGTGCTATAAGGCGTTATAAATGAGATAATTGTACGAAACTAAAAGACTTTGGAGAATACGGGTATCGATCCCGTTACCTCTCACATGCTAAGCGAGCGCTCTACCACTTGAGCTAATTCCCCGACACATAACACCGTCTACACGTGTTACTATCAATCCCTATGCGATAACATTATCTTATAAAGTGACAGTGTACAAAAAGTTTATCTTTATATTTGAATACATGTGCTAATGAATTGGACATTGTTGCAAACGCAAGAATATAAAAGAGAGAATCTCCGTTTACGTATGTTAATTAGAAAGTGTGTAATGACCGACTGGTAATTTTAAATTGTGATATTTACACGTATGCGCACAGTAACTTATCATTTAGATATATAAACACGTCCTTTAGTACATCAAATGCTAACTCGATCTAATTATACACGAGCTTATTTTACAAAAATAAGTCGTGTTTTGATTATGCAATCCAAAATCTCCTTCAGTTCAACATAACTATTTTTCATATTTATTAATGACCATTTGTGAAAACTGACATAGTATGATTAGAGCATTAACTCTGATACAATTCACGTGCTATAAGGCGTTCTAAATGAGATAGTTTTACGCAAGTAAAATACTTTGGAGAATACGGGTATCGATCCCGTTACTTCTCACATGCTAAGCGAGCGCTCTACCACTTGAGCTAATTCCCCGACACATCATATTCTCTACACGTGTAACCATCAATTACTATGCGATAACATTATCTTTAAAAGCGACAGTGTACAACATTTAATCTTTATATTTGAAGACATATGCTAATGAATTGGACATTGTTGCAAACGCAATAATATAAACGAGAGAATCTCCGTTTACGTATTTAACCCATTTAAGCCTAGCGTCTGGAAAAAAGGCCTTAGCAAACAGCGCAGACCCAGATTAGGAGCCACATGATGCGGCGTCTCATCAGGGTCTTTGCTGTTTTATTCCAGGAATTTCTGTAAAAATATTCTAAATATAGACATACATATACATGTACTAGACTTCCCTAATGTTGGAAATAAATTGATCCAATTTAGAAGAATGGGAGAGTCAACTAGGCATAAATGGGTTAATGCAGAAAGTGTATTATGACCGACTGGTAATTGCAAATTGTGATATTTACACGCATGCGCATATTAACTTGATCCTTTATATCTTTAAACACTTCCTTTGCTATATCAAATGCTAACTCGATCTTATTATACACGAACTTATTTTACAAAATGAATCGTGTTTTCATTATGCAAACCAAAATCTCATACAGTTCAATTTAAATAATATTATTAATAATATCTATTCATAATCATTTGTGAAAACTGACATAATATGATTTGTATCTTAATTCTGATACAACTCACGTGCTATAAGGCGTTATAAATGAGATAACTGTACGAAACTAAAAGACTTCGGACTATCGATTCCGTTACCTCTCACATGCTAAGCGAGCGCTCTACCACTTGAGCGAATTCCCCGACACATCACAATGTCTACACGTGTAACCATCAATCACTATGCCATAACATTATCTTTGAAAGTGACAGTGTACAAAAAGTTTATCTTTATATTTGAAGACATATGCTAATGAATTGGACATTGTTGCAAACGCAATAATATAAAAGAGAGAATCTCCGTTTACGTATTATAATAAGAAAGTGTATCATGACCGACTGGTAATTTTAAATTGTGATATTTACACGCATGCGCACAGTAACTTGATCATTTATATCTATAAACACGTCCTTTGCTACATCAAATGCTAACTCGATATTATACACAAACTTATTTTACAAAATGATTCGTGTTTTGAGTATTCAAACCAATATCTCCTACAGTTCAACTTAACTAATAATATTAATAATACCTATTCATGATCATTTGTGAAAACTGACATAGTATGATTTGTACCTTAATTCTGATACAACTCATGTGCTATAAGGCGTTATAAATGAGATAATTGTACGAAACTAAAAGACTTTGGAGAATACGGGTATCGATCCCGTTACCTCTCACATGCTAAGCGAGCGCTCTACCACTTGAGCTAATTCCCCGACACATCACACTATCTACACGTGTAACCATCAATCCCTATGCGATAACACTATCTTTAAAAGTGACAGTGTACAAAAAGTTTATCTTTATATTTGAATACATGTGCTAATGAATTGGACATTGTTGCAAACGCAAGAATATAAAAGAGAGAATCTCCGTTTACGTATGTTAATTAGAAAGTGTGTTATGACCGAATGGTAATTTTAATTTGTGATATTTACACGTATGCGCACAGTAACTTATCATTTAGATATATAAACACGTCCTTTAGTACATCAAATGCTAACTCGATCTAATTATACACGAGCTTATTTTACAAAAATAAGTCGTGTTTTGATTATGCAAACCAAAATCTACTCAGTTAAACATAACTTATGATATTTTTCATATTTATTCATGACCATTTGTGAAAACTGACATAGTATGATTAGAGTCTTAACTCTGATACAATTCACGTGCTATAAGGCGTTCTAAATAAGATAATCTTATGTAAGTAAAAGACTTTGGAGAATACGGGTATCGATCACGTTACCTCTCACATGCTAAGCGAGCGCTCTACCACTTGAGCTAATTCCCCGACACATCACACTGTCTACACGTGTAACCATCAATCACTATGGGATAACATATATTTGAAAGCGACAGTGTACAACATCTAATCTTTATATTTTAAGACGTATGCTAATGAATAGGACATTGTTGCAAACGCAATAATATAAAACTTAAAGAGAGAATCTCCGTTTACATATTACAGATGTACAGAAAGTGTATTTTGACCGACTGGTAATTTTAAATTGTGATATTTACACGCATGCGCACATTAACTCGATTATTTATATCTATAAACACGCCCTTTAGTACATCAAATGCTAACTTGATCTTATTATACATGAACTTATTTCACAAAAGGAATCGTGTTTTGAGTATACAAATCAAAATCACCAACTGTTCAGCTTAGCTAATAACATTTATAATATCCATTCATGATCATTTGTGTAAACTGACATAGTATGATTTGTATCTTAATTCTGATACAACTCCGTGCTCTTAGGCGTTATAAATGAGATAAGTGTACGAAACTAAAAGACTTTGGAGAATACGTGTATCGATCCCGTTACCACTCACATGCTAAGCGAGCGCTCTACCACTTGAGCTAATTCCCCGACACATCACAATGTCTACACGTGTAACCATCAATCCCTATGCGCTAACATTATCTTTGAAAGTGACAGTGTACAACATTTAATCTTTATATTTTAAAAGATATATGCTAATGAATTGGACATTGTTGCAAACGCAATAATATAAACGAGTGAATCTCCGTTTACGTATTTAATACAGAAACTGTATTATTACCGACTTGGGCTAATTCCCCGAAATCTATTATATTGTATTTGTATATGGCTAAAGATGAATTACTATGAGATATATTATCTTCAAACTCGACAGTTCAATAAATTGAGTCTATAAATGGGAAAAAGTCACCGAAATACCAACTATTAAATGTGACACTCACATTAGAAAATGACTTTGACATTGTGGCAAAAGCAATAATGTTAAGGAGAGAATTAAACGTAAAACTCCTTAATAAGTTAATATAAAAAAATTATGAGACCCATTCATTGATTGTTTTAATTGTCAATTTCCGAATAAAGGCAAGTTTAGGATTGTAGAATTGATCCCGATTATTCGCACGTGATATACAATCAAGAGAAGTACTTAGGACAGTTATATAATTATATATTTATATAAATGTTTTCTTTGAGATTTACGAAATACATGTATAAACTATTTGGAGAATATGGGTATCGATCCCATTACCTCTCACATGCGAAGCGAGCGCTATACCACTTGAGCTAATACCCCGATATTTTATAATGTCTACATGTGTACCCATTAATTTGTATAAGATAACATTATCTTCGAAATCGACAGTGTGCATAATCTATTTTTTTTTATTTGAGGACTTAAGCAAATGAATTGGAAAGTGTTTCAAACAACCTATTATAAAGGTGGGAATCTCCGTTTACGTTTTGGATAAAAAAGTGGTACCGTGATCACAAGCTAAGCTTACTCTAAGCTTGTGCCGCATCAGCTTTTTGATATGGAAGGATTTACTTTATAAAAAAAAACACTAAGGGTTTTATTATAAAAGGCTTTGTTTGAAAATTATTAACTTTAGTTTTTAAGAATGTAAACCCTATGTTCTGAACTTCAAAGTTATTAAATGGCATGTTAGGATTTGAGTTTTGAGCACAATTATACTAACGTGCAATACGAGCGTTCTCAATAAGACGTTTCGGATATGACAATTCTTAAATATATATCTTCATTCATTTTTAATGAATTGTGTTTGTAAAGTCACTATTTTCTTGGAGATTTGCGAAGTAAAAGGGCTTTGGAAAATATGAGTATCAATCCGTTTACCCCTAGCATGCTAAGCGAGCGCTCTACCAATGTTTACCCCTCACATGCTAAGCGAGCGCTCTACCAATGTTTATTTATCTAAATATTTTTAACTTAAAAAATCTGCTGATATCGACTGGTTCTAACCATCCTTCTTATACAAACGAATTTGACTGTTACATGCTCCTACATTAACAAATATGAACATTTAATCAGAGAAAACAACACAATAAAAATAACCGTTTCGTTATAATTATAACTTTACATCAAGGAAATGACGATCGATATGCTATTTTTAGAGGGCGAAAATAACAAATATTCGGAAACGCGTTTGATAATATTCTTTGTAAACAAACTGCTGTCGGCTAGGCAACTGAACACGACATGAAAAATTCAAAATTTACCCGAGTTAATTTTGATATTAACACTTTATAACCAAGTCACCGGGACTTCGTTTCCAATAGCAACGACATATTTACGACAATTTATGTTTATTCGGATTCCTTTAAGGCGACAAAGAAATCCCTGAAATGTCCCGAAATCGTTCCATTAATCCGAAATGGCTCATTTTAATAAATCAAATGATTAGTGAAACAGGTGCAGGGCCACGCGACCAATCAAATCCGCGCGCGTGCTGCCTGCAGACGACAAGTTAACCGAAATGGCGATTCTTTATCAGCGTTTCGAAAACACACCTGATACTTTAAGGAAATGCATTTATAATGACTTAATGTGAGGATGAATGTGAACAAATCTGGGTCAGTTAGATATTCCAAATTCCCGTTTAAAATTCCTAAACAGTGATTTAAATTACCGTCTGGATAATAGGCAGAGACGGTTTTAATGGAGAGAAAATGGTAACAGGTGGCTATTTACGATGCAAACATTTTAATGTTTAATTTTTTACGGCGTGTTTCCCTCTTCATTTCTGCGACCGGTAAATGGCTTGAGCATCTCGCAGTAACACTGTCGTCGACCCGATCTTTTAATAATTGATGGCATTTAATTTAGAATTTATTGCAATTGAACAGTGGTCCGAAACGATAATTATTTCAAACTATGAAATAATATGCAGTTTACTGTTACTTCCCGACCAGAACGGCGTGGTTCCAGACCCTAAATAGTTGTTGCTATAGCTACACGTAATTCTTAAACTATCAAGAAGTTTATGGCTTTAAAAGCAGTTTTGAAAATATCACAAGGTATTTCACAAAGTACGCTGCACATGTAATTGCGGGTGGCAAAATGAAAACTAAAGTTTTGAGCGGAGACTTCCGCGATTTTACGGAACACTCGGCTATATCAAAGATCTATTTATAGATCTTTGGTTATGTTCATTTACTTTTATGAACTCGGACGAAACTGAAATGCGATCATCTCCAATAATTTCATGACTTTGTTTTATAAAGGAACATATTTGTGATATCTGACAGTCATTTTTCGCATGGTCGGCTATTGATACGGCCATTGTGTTGCTTACATCCGGTTCCCGGCGAGTAGCACATTTGGGAACAAACGGCGTTATCGGCCGTCATTCGCTGCTGTAAAGATGTTATCCTTTGCATAGAGTAGGGTACTTATCACCTGAGTGCAAACAATGTGATGTTCGTAGACAACTTTAATAATACTTTATGACGGTTACATAAAGTATCGACACGATAATTTCATAATTCTTATCGTTGTGCCTTTTGAAAAGCGCGATAACACAAGCGCGAGTTGTAATTTGAAACATCACCAACAAGCAAATCAACAACAACATAAACGACAACAAAAACAACAAATGCTTGTTAAAAAAGCATTTATAGAATTCGCGCATCAATTTTTATAATTTACATCGCAGTTTAAAATAGTACTATTGGTAATAAAATAATTAATAATATATATAATAATATAACAGCCGAAAAGGACTAGCCACAATTGTCACGCAACACAATCATAAAAGCATTTACATATATTTTACGATTCCTTTTTATATTAAGTATGTTAAAGGGGCCTTTTCACAGATTTTGGCATGTTTTGAAGATTGTCATTGAATGCTTTATATTGATTAAACATTAAATTTTAAAGGCTCCAGTAAAAAATTAAAAATAAAATTTTAAAAAGGAAAAAAATAGTAGCCCGCAGCAGGGCTCGAACCAGTGACCTCTGGAATCCTGAAGTAAAAACGCATTAGTCTACTGAGCTATCTTGCCAAGCATACATAATATGCGTATTTTATACGTTATATAAGCAATCTTCGTATGTTCACAATTTAAACGACAACAACAGAACTCTCCAAATTATTCAATCGTTTCGCGTTGCAGCGCTTTATAATTTTTAGGTTTTAAAATCGTCAAAAGATGCATATAATTGCTATATTAGACCATGGCAAATGTTCAGTAATACTGTTTCCTCACAAATATCATAACTAAACCGAAAATTTGCGATTCTGAAACAACTTTTTAAAATTTTGTCAATTTACCAAACCGTGAAAAGATCCCTTTAAGATAAATGAAAGATCTATAAATGATCATGTTAAGTAGATACATAAAAAAAAAACTTGATATATGGGGGTGTGTTTCCTATGCAGCGATTACATTGTGCACTAGTGAAAATATTAAATAAAATTAATTAATGAACCCAAGCACATGAGAGGTTTGTATACCTATCAAAGTGAGGCAGATCTGGTTGGTATGTTTGGGATTCCCTACAGATTCTTAACATTCTCTTAATCATTTATATAATTATTTACTTAAGTTTGTTAAACACAAAAACCGTTCTGGTGGAGTATAAAAAGTGACACTGCCCTGCGTGCAATATCATGGTATAGTATACCAGAGTACCAATATGTGCCCAATTATACACGAAAAGCACGATCGGTAAATGTAAGAAGTAATAACTACTAAGGGACTGTGTCAGAAACGCTTATCTTCAAGACGTATACCATCAGGTGTGTACAAACTATACAATAATACATGTCTGACATGTTTGCACTTTTAACATTGCACGAAGCATAATGGTATTATGAACTTTGAAATTTTCTCTCGAACTTTTTGTTTGCACCGAGATGGCGTTTCAGTTGAAAAGACCTGATAACCTGAGCCCTTTCGGTTCCGAAAAAGGAAAAAGATTTGTCAGGGCGTTTCACCACACAGCATTTAATCGGATCACAGCTTCCCTCAACGTAATAGAAGTAACAACACTTATAACACAGAAGTCACTGTCAACACATAAGATGTTGACACAATCATTAGATCATACACATCTTTCCGTGATTTGCGTTAATTGGTAAATAAACCGGGTGATAAAAGGTGCTAAGAAGCAGCGATCGCAACCAATTATTTGCCTCTTAGCAACCGCGTGCGAAATCTCCTGGCACAAAAGTATATTGAAGTAACATTATGCTTAAATAGAGACGGAATTTGTTAAAATACTTTGTGCGCGTTCCAGTTGTGTACATTGCAATCTTCTCACTTATAATTAACCACCCTAAGTACCTTATAGTTAACACTGATAAATGATCGGATTTCCGTAAATTATAATCCTCTTATTTAAAATTGATTGATTCGAATTGATTCAACATTAATGTATGCCACAGATATGTTAAGTAACTTAATCTCTGCATATGTCTAGTGCCTTTTGCATCATACGTAATAACGATAAATTACAAACCCATAACTTAACGTAGTCAATTGGTGTGAAAACACAAAATAGTTCTCATATATGTGTTTGTGTGATCATTGAAAACATAACTGAGACGAGCTATCATTTACGAATCCCGGACAATCGCTCCCACGGACAATCGCTCCTACGCTAAATTTGACAGGGCGGACAGTCGCTCCTACGATGTTTTGACAGGGCGGACAGTCGCTCCTACGATGTTTTGACAGGGCGGACAGTCGCTCCTACATTATTTTGTCAACCCGGACAGTCGCTCCTACATTATTTTAACTCCACGGCAAAACTTAGTATACGCCGATCAAAGGAGAACACTTATAATTAATCGACTATTAAAATTGCCAACTAGTCAACAGTAAGCCGAATCAACATGAATGTGATTTTTATCAATTAATTTACTTATTAAGAAAATATGTGACAGTTTGTCGATTCTTTAACAGTATTTATAAGGTAGTTATAAGGTCAATGGTTCCTTCATTATTCCTATCAGGGACATGCGTGTTCCTATATACATTACATTTATTGGAATAAATGTCATTTTGCGAATGGAATAAACATAAAAACCGCATAGATGAAATGTTGTTCTTTATTTCATTACACAAAATATGCAAACGAAAGCACATGCGAACACACAGCTCGATTTATACAAGCCAGTTATCATTATTTATGATATTATGCAGAGTAATGTACAGAAAGGAAATGCTCACATATTTACATTTATAAACATATATACACACAAAATACGCAAACGAAATACTTCGTGAGAATGAGGATTCGTACCGTTCACTTGTGTTACATGAAATTAGAAGTTATATTTATATAAAAGCAAAGAAATAGTATTTATATAACAATACAATTAAATTTAATAATGTAGGAGCGACTGTCCGAGTTAACAAAAAATGTGGGAGCGATTGTCCGGGTTGGCAAAATAATGAAGGAGCGACTGTCCGCCCTGTCAAAACATCGAAGGAGCGACTGTCCGCCCTGTCAAATTAAGCGTAGGAGCGATTGTTCGTAGGAGCGATCGTCCGGATACCATCATTTACAGTAGACACTTTAACGAGCAATTTTTTTATGTATCGGAAAATTTCATCGGATGCCAATGGTCGACAAAGTTACGAGGTGCCGATTTTCCGGGAATGCAAAAAGCAACAACATAGGGAGCCGATTTTCCGGGTGCCGTTTGCCCGGATACCACATACCGGTACTCTATCTGCCATTCTCAAAAATATTATTTACACTTATTACCTGTTTGTGCTGTTTACCTGTTACCTTTATGACGGATCGATGATCGAATTAGTGCCAGCCTCAATTACCACTTACCCGCAAATATTTACTACCCGCAGAAATCTATTCCCAGCAACTGTCCTTTACCTTATCACAGATTGCGCAATAGTACCCGCCCGCATTACACATTGTTGGCATATTGTGCGGCGTGTCTTCGATATCAGATTCTGTGTCAAAATACGGTGATTGTACAGAAATAACTCGGATCAAGCGCGATTTCGAACGTGTCTTTCCCTCACTTTCAATCTATAAAGCTACCCACATCTTTATTGACACGGGACCGATATCGCTTCTTAGGAACTATCATCGTAGATGAAGACGCGATAGTGGCAATAGAGCACACAATGTGCTAGTTTCATGTCGAACTTTCAATCACACCGTCTATATGTCTCTATCAGATTGTTGTCACTTTTATTGTATTTAAGGTTATAACTGTCGTTTGTGCTATTGTATACACATCATTGACAAGTCGCTTATCTTGAAATCTACTCAGGTCACGCCACGATTGTGAAGATACGAGAGATACGTGTATTGTTTATGCTATCAGTTTTAGGGGTATACAGCAGCTTTTTATGCCGATATTATCTATTGAATTGATTTAAAAGATTATGCAGTTAGAAAAAGTGATTCTTACTCAAATAGGCAGATGCATTTGACGAAGTCAGATCAGGGAACGATTCGATTCACTGTCAAAAATTTTACTCTTCTTTTCAAGTTATGTCAATTTCAACAGCGCTGTGCAAAATAAAGATACTAGTAATCTGACCATGGCACGAATTGGGTCTCTTTAACTCAACGACATGAACACTAATACTCGAATTTGGAACTACGCCGACTTAGTATTCGAGATTGCATATGACGTTGGAATCAATTCAGTTGCCTGTAATTTGACAATCAATTCACGCAATAAATCTCGCTGTCGTAGATATGTCGCGGATATATAGATCGTAGGGATAATCCCTTGCCTTATGGTAATCCAAATTACCTATCTATTACGTCATTGATATAAGCGTTATCTTTGACCTAATACGATCCTGTGGCTCGCCTACAAATGTGTCTAAAGATAAAAGGACGGACACATTGACACCTCGCGTACGTCTTATTGACGTTAACGTGGTTACGATGGTAAGTGGGTAGGCGCAGACATCTTCAACGTCAAGTGGCTATTAATAGATTGACGTTGTGTCTGCCACTGCCAGTCCGTTTAACGTATGCAAATGTATTTCTGGAAATTATCCGAGTACATGGTCTTAATAAATATCTTTGATGCGTCCTTCCTTATCCTTTATCAGTAAACATATTAGCGTGTTAATAACCAGGAGATATTTCCATATTGTTTCATTAAAGGGATCTTTTCACGCTTTGGTAAATTGGCAAAATTGAAAAAAGTTGTTTAAGATTCGCAAATTTTCGTTTTAGTTATGATATTTGTGAGGAAACAGTAATACTGAACATTTACCATGGTCTAATAGAGCCATTATATGCATCTTTTGACGATTTTAAAACCTAAAAATTATAAAGCGTTGCAACGCGAAACGATTGAATAATTTGGAGAGTTCTGTTTTTGTCGTTAAATTTTGTGAAACTACGATGATTGCTTATATAAGGTATAAAATACGTTAAGCATGTGTATTTGGCGGAATAGCTCAGTAGGCTAAAGCGTTTTTACTTCAGGACTCTGGCAGGACTCCAGGGGTCACTGGTTCGAAACCTGGTCCGGGCAATGTTCTTTTCCTTTTTTTAATTTTATTCTTGATTTTTTACTGGAGCTTTTACGATCCAATGTTTACATTTATCGATATAAAGCATTTAATGAATAAGTTAAAAAATGCCAAAATCTGTGAAAAGGCCCCTTTAAAACACCACAGGGGGTAATCACGTGATAGTCAAGACGGCGACGTCCATGCCGAAACAGGTATTTTTCCCTGTTTTTGACCCTTTATTACATGTACATCTATTATTTTGTAAATGCCGCTCACTTTCCAGCCTTATATCGACAAGAAAGTGATAAGCGTTTATATCGTATTAATAGTCGCTCTATATATCGACTCGCTACGAAATGTCTTAGCGGGATCACAAAAAAATATACAGCTCCCATTTTGAAAATTCAAAGTGAGTAAAGGCGAAACATAAAGAGAGAATATTTATACGAAATGAATCCTAATCAATTGTTACTGATATGGCTGGAAAGTAAGAGGCGTTAAAAAATAAAAAATAATAATAAAGGGTATACAACGGCGAAAAATAAGTGTTTCGGCATGGACGTCGCCATCTTGCCTATGATGTGATTACCCCCATGGATACATGTGCTCATATAATTGATTATGGCAGTGGTCCAAATAATGAAAGTTGTCTACACAAACTAAATAAGTGATAATCTTTCTTTCTTTTATCTTACTCGTTAACATCGATCGACACCAAAATAACAAGGGCTGTTTGTAAAACATGCATGCCCCCCATATGGGCTCTAAGTTGTAGTGACAGCCATTTTGTAAATATGTTTTTTGTCACTGTGACCTTGACCTTTGACCTAGTGACCTGAAAATCAATAGGGGTCATCTGCGAGTCATGATCAATGTACCTATGAAGTTTCATGATCCTAGCCATAAGCTTTCCTGAGTTATCATCAGGAAACCATTTTACTATTTCGGGTCACTGTGACCTTGACCTTTGACCTTGTGACCTGAAAATCAATAGGGGTCATCTGCCAGTCATGATCAATGTACCTATCAAGTTTCATGATCCTTGGCATAAGCGTTCTTGAGTAATCATCCGGAAACAATTTTACTATTTCGGGTCACCGTGACCTTTGACCTAGTGACCTGAAAATCAATAGGGGTCATCTGCTAGTCACGATCAATCTACCTATCAAGTTTCATGATCCTAGGCATAAGGGTTCTTGAAATATCATCCGGAAACCATTTTACTATTTCGGGTCACCGTGACCTTGACCTTTGATCTAGTGACCTGAAAATCAATAGGGGTCATCTGCTAGTCATGATCAATATACCTATGAAGTTTCATGATCCTAGGCATAAGCGTTCTTGAATTATCATCCGAAACCATTTTACTATTTCGGGTCACAGTGACCTTGACCTTTGACCTAGTGA